>NW_008671306.1:11634-30954 GCF_000695815.1 Acanthisitta chloris
CAATTCTTTTTTCCATCCTGCCCATTAGCTTCCTTTCTCATCTTTAGTACTTCTGCTTGTCATTTTTAAGTGTTTTATTAGACCATAAAAATTATACAAAGACCCTGATCCAGCAAAGTGACTTGACATGCACATAGCTTTAAGTGCCCTAGTACTGTTGACTGCTACCAATGTACTTAAAATTAACCACACACTTAAGTGTTTTCCTGGATCAAGGCCATCACCACATTGACATTAGCCAAAACAAAACAGCACCTGAGATTCAGCAACACAAATACATAGCAACCTCAACCAAGCCCAGTGCTGTAACCTTCAGGTTACCTTTCCTCAATGTCTTCTGTCATTGCTAACTATGTTATGGCTACACTTAAAATCCCTTCTGCAAGTATGCACTGGAAGTAGTGTTTAGGAACAATGCTGCTTTAGCCAATGCTTTCTTACAGGTTTAGAATTTGCCTGGCCTGTTTTGCTAGATCAGGCTCTTGGACATTAAGGTCCTCAGGGCAGGAATCATGTTTATTTTTCTGCTTGAATCATATGTGCTCATATACCACAAAATAGCAATTAGTAACTTTCTGTTCAGAGGTACAAGGAAGAAGATTTTTTGCATACCACAGGTGCCCTGGCTTGTGCAGTTGTAAGTGAAAAAAGTATGATAGATCAAAATTGCAAAGGTCTAAAGTATTAACCTTGTCACTGGCAGTTTACTGTAACACTAAACATGCAAAAGACTAAATTAATCCCTCCCCTCTTGAATTCTGCCTTTCCCCTTCTTGTGCTGACCTTCTGCCTGTGCTACCTTTTCTCTTTTATTCTCTGTTGATTGCTTCACCCATTTACACTTCAGCTTATAAGCCACATATGGGAGGAGCCTTCTTATAAAAATAAGACAATGCACACCTTGGGCCCTGTACAAATCATTATTGTCTTCTTACAAATGTCTTCCCCATGGTCCCACCCTCAGTTCCAGCTGAGAACTGAGCTGCTGTTGTGAACAAGCTCAGAGAATAAATATTTTGCATTCATTTCACCAGCACAATGGAAACATTTTTCCAAGCTGTTGCCAAGATGGTATCTAGTCCTCTTCTGAGTCAGCAGCTGATGCAGCTGACTTTCAAATGGCCAAACTTGCTTGATTGTAATCTTAAAAGAAAAAAAAAGCCCCAGACACAAGCTGCATTTTTAAAGAGCTGTATTGCTCTCCCCATGCACAACCAGGTAGGGACAATATAAAATATGAAAATTGGGAGAAAGAAGCCTAACAGAAGTGAGTCTTGTTTATGATGTCCCTTTTATTTCTCCCAACTTCACCAGTTTATTTTGTTCAGTCATAGGAAGGGATTGGGAAATGTTGTGAGGAAGTGAGAAAGGAATATGACTGCTTTATGTAGTCCATTTCCTTTTGGTATCAACGAGTTATTACATTTTTTAAAGCTCTGTTGGCCACTAAAGACAGTGTGTCTAAAAATAAAATCTAGACAAAACCGGGTTAAGAGAGATGAAGATAGTGGGGAATTCTCAGAGTTCCCTTCCATAAGCATTTTTTTGCTTACTCTTAGCTGTATTTTCCCTCTAGTATAATCCAGAAGCAGGAAAGGTGCAACAGAACAAGCTCAAAGCTGTGCATCTCTCCTCCATTCTCACAGAAATACTTTGGTCTATAATCCCTACTGTGTTGTGAAGAAACAGCCTAGATGGTAAATAATTTTTGTGTTCTGAGATTGCCCAGACAGAGCTGGTAAGAAACTGTCACTGATCTTATATTAAACTGTCTTTCCATTAAATCAGAGTATGTATCCTGCTTCTAATCACTAATGAAGTTTAATCTTAGAAAAAGTTCTGATCTTCTAGCATATATAACAGGGTGCTTGCTAAATTATCAAGTCTAAAATTCAGAAATAAACTGTGCCTGTGAGAAATCAGTTCAATGGGTAAAACGAGGCTGTCCCTCAAGCACCCTCTTACATCATGTTACTTAACCAAAAGATATCTATTTATATAGACACACGAGGCCAGATCCTTAGGTTTAGCCTTTTTATACCATGCACAGTGCAGGATTTAGGCTGATAAAAGTAATTTAGGTTTAAGCCACTAACTCTGTCTTCAGGATGCTGGGGTCATGGTTTTGGGACCAGTGTGTATCTTAAAAAAGCCCCAGAGATGCTCTAGTTTTAATTGCCTTAGCTACTTATAGCCTTATGAGAGCTGTCAAAGCAGCTGGGAATTGATTGGACTCAGCATTTTGGCTATTCATCCTTTCCACCTCACCCTTCTCCTGATCGAGGCCTGGGAGGAACAGGAATTGTAAGACTTGATGTCATTAAAATAAATTCTCCACTGAGTGAATCCATAGATAGTTGATTAAATTATCTCTGTGGCTGCAGAAAAAGCCACAGGCTGACAGAGACACACATTTCCTTAGGGCAGAAAAAATCATCTTTATGCAGTATGATTTCTCTGCATTGTAAGATTGATTGCACGAATCTGGACACTGCAACCAGAATACAAATACACGAAGAAACCAGTATTTCAAGAGGTTGTGATTGGATATTTTTTCTTCTAAAACAAGTAAATAGCTTTAAGAAAACCAACAACAACCAGTAGAAAAGGGATAGCAAGATGCTTGTTGCGTATTTTAAATACTAAAATGGAGGAAAATACAAACTGTGACACAAAAGGTACAACTAATAGGGAGAAGGTGAAGTGGGAAAGCAGAATATTAATAAAATGGAAGCTGTAATTAAAAGGTTGTGTGGTATAATGGAAGTTTTCTATTTTTGTAATGTTCAGGTCCAAGTGATCTGGTTCACTTATTCTTTATATCCCACTTAATCTCCAACCATATTAAATAATTCTTCTGTTGAGCCTACATTTGATTCAGTGGAGCTAACTACGATGCTGTAAGAGCCTGAAATCAAATCAGGCAGCCCAAAACATTTTCCCAGTAATGTTGTTTGTGATTGTTGTATAGTTCATCACAAAGTTATTCCTTTACTAGGTTTGCAACTAGTTATATGCCAACTGTTGGACAAATATATAGCATTTTAAAGTAAAACCCACTTTCACATGGATAGCAAAAGTTCCTGTAGGGAGAAATGTTTAAACGAGGAGAGCCTGTTACAGCTCCTGGGATCTATTAGAGAACACAATCACCTCCCAGGAGTGCTGCTATTAAGGCACTTAAAACTAGCCTGGACACACCAGCACTGCCAGAGCTTTCATCACTGGTAAATGGCAACCTCTCAGGCTCTGATTTTCATGATCAGTTTGCTGTGGTGTAAATCAAAGCTGAATCACAGCAGTGTCTTGGCACTCTCACACGTTGCCTTAAACCACATGAATGCTGAAATAAGGAGTTCTGGTATATTTGCAGACTGGATTCCTTTCTTCCAAGCCTGTGCTTTTTTTTTCTAAGACAACATTGAAATCAAAGAACACTTCCCTGTTCTCTTCATCAGATTTTAATCTCTATAATCAGATAGCAGATTATGGAGCTCTGATAGGTGGCATAGCTTTTGGAGAGAGCCAAACCGAAGGACTTGCTGCACATATCCTGGTTCCCAGGCTCTTTGCCAGCACAGGGTGTGATGTAACAGCCTTTCACACTGAACAAGTTAACAGCCCTGTTTTGGAGTTTACTATATTTTGGCTAAGAAACAGCATGAATAGCCTTGCAGGGAAGTGCTACTGTTTAACAAGCAAGTAGCTGCAGGAACAATCTGGTTTCCCTCTTCGTATCTAGGAGTGGAAGTGAGTCCCAGCTGTACATTATGTCTCTCTTCTCCCATATGCTGGAGCAGCAAGGACTGTGTAAAATGAACAGAGAGCAGACTCAGTTCCTCACGTGTGCTGTCGGCAGTTTTAACAGGACTTGCTCACACACGCTAAGAGTCTCCGACTACGTTCTGGCTGAGATTTCCTCTTTTTATAAACGTTCTGGGAAATTGCTAGGCTTAGAAGTTATTTGAGAACAGTGGTTCACTGCACAATCATATGGAAAGAGCCATTTCTAAGCATTTTCTGCCTTTGTCACTTCTCAGCAGAGGAAGCCCCAGCCTTGTTTTTCACCAAAAGAGACATCAAAGGCAACTCTGCAATTTAGAGCTTGGATCTTCTGTCCTGGACTCCTCTTATGTTGGGAAAGAGGAAGCCTATAGAGGCCAGGAAATGATGTACCACAGAAATGCTTGTCTTTGCAGCAGACAGGGAATAGTGCTATTTTCACAGTGTCTTATGCATCAGAAGAAAGGATGAAATGAAAACGATACAACCACATTAAGCTCAACATGCCACATTCCACTTCAAAATACAGCAAAGCAGAAACAGGGCAAACATGTTCGTTACTGAATTTGCAACCTCTCTACATTCCTTTCATGGTTTGTAATGTCACATTAGGGAAGAGTTATCATTTACCACTTATTGCCTGAAGGTTACACCATCCAAACAACACAAGGCCAAAGTACAGAGGCATGAACTGTATTGTGAAAAATCAAATTGCTCCTTTACCGTTTAACGCATTATCTTTAGGTATAGCTTTGATCTCTTATCAAATGATTTTCTCATTATAACCTTCAAACTCAACCACTAGGAACACCTGCACACCCAGGGGAAAGCCTGTAAGAGCTGCTGCAATGGTGTGTCACAGCCCTGACACATCTAGCTTTGGGCACCTAACAGAAGTGCCTCAGAAACAGCACCCGGAGTCACTCCCTGTATAATCAGCTCAAAAGGCTCCTCCAGCCCCCTGGAGATCTGATTCCTGCCCTGCAAATGCCTCTCTGGGGGATACAGAGACAACTCGAGCTACTATACTCCCAGATTAAGCAGCTCAGAGAGGTTTCTAAAGTTAGGTGGGATAAATGCAGACCTTACTGATAATCACAGACCTCCATTTAGCATGAGGTTAATTGCTCAGCTTTGTAAACTGTGTTGAGATGATACTTACTGTCAGGAACTGTCTCCCACTTTTTATTCCCCTCACCAGAATTGAAGGCTTAAAAATCACATCAAAATATAGACTGTTGTAAGTTCTACTAAAACATCTGCTGGGAAATAAATATTTTTATTCTTTCCTCCGTACCTTGTCTCTTACTGTACAGATTTAACCATCCTGCATCACTGTCTCAGACATACAAAAAACAAGTACAGAATCAGCTTCAAATGCTGTTAATTATAAAAATGGCTGAGATTAGTTCCAAGTCCTAATACAGCACCTTCCTATAGCTATCTGCCCTTCTGGTGTTTTTTAAATAATAATTCCAGGTTTGGGTCCAAAGATTCCTCTTTTCTACTGCAATATATACAGCAATCATGAATAATTCATAATAGTTCTGGGATCTCACACGTTGTCATCACGAGTTAAACAATGTAATAAGTAAATGGGATCTAAGTAGACAGAGCCCTGTAGATAAGAATCAACTTCTCACTTCAGATGCTAACATAGAAACTTCCCTATCATTAAACTGATCATGTAACAGCATGGCCACTATGAAACCATTTATTCTACAATTTACCGTGTGTTTCTAAGATGACTGAAATTGTTATGCCAGCAAATGGTGGTGTAAGTAAACAAGAAATTGAGTTTGCCTTTCACAGATTTGTTTATGGCATGTGATTGCAAAATCCTGTATTTATTAACACACAGCTCAGATTAAATGAAATGTTTGAAATACAGTACTCAAATCGAGAATGTTGGTCTACTGCTGCTGTATTTGTAAAGGAATCTGGGTCGATAACTGGCAGGGACTGAAAGACAGAACAGTCCTGAGTGAACACCCATCAGCTTCAGATTCAGGCCCTTCTGCAGGAACTTGGCCTTTCTCTCTAACAGTTTCTCCTATTAGAAAGGCAAATCTAATCTCTCTCTCCAGTCTCTGTTGAAAATTAAACATCCAGAGCTTTGTTTCTCACTGATCTGTGCCTGCTGACAAGTAAACCAAACCCCTAATGATTCACTGGCAGCCCTGCACACTCACTATTCTCAGATATAGATGAGTATGGAGGATACCAGACAACCAGATGCTACACATCCCATGTATTCCTGCATCTTCTGGAGATAATTGAGTTCAACATACTAAGTTTCCACCCAAACTCTCTCTTGTACATATATACAACCACAACTGTTGATAAATACTTGCTGAGAATTCTGTTTCTTTATTCTGGCATCTTCTACTCAACTTCATATTGTCTGAATCAGCAAACAATTATAAACAAAACAAACTTTTCAGTCTTTGGGTCAGTGGAATGTGCTAAGATTGAGTTGTTTCCTCACTTCTAACAGGTACAAAAGACTCCTCTGTAGCTGCATAACACAGATAAATATATTTATATGCAAATAATATGACTGATTGACTAAAACCTACCCAAAATACTTTTCTGTCCTACAAACCTTTGTGTTTCATAATTTATGTGTCCCAAAACTATACTGGCATAGAGAGACAGTGAGTTGGCTGGAGAAAAGTTATTGCTGGAGTTCCCTAACTGTAAATATAGGATTGATTTTATTTAACACTTTAATGAATTACTTCTACATAGCAGCAGAACAGAAGGTCTGTAATCTGTAGAGAGAGTTTGGCTTGCTTAATCTCAAAAAAACAAAGGCTGGCTACAGGTACAACAGGATGTAACAAACAATGAATGAAAATGACCATTAATTATAAGAGCAAATGATTATAACCTGCCCATGAAAAAAATTAGGCTGAAAATCAAAGACTTCCTAACCCTTACAAAAGGGGCCCCCAAAACAGGGCATATGTTTTAGAGGATGTGTGGGAGTGACTTGAAAGTAGCATGTGAACACTGATCCAGGGCCTAAACACTTTCAGCATCCCAACAGCTGCTGCTGCTGTGGAGGTACCTAACACAAAAGCAAAAAGTTTTGGGGATTGCTGTGTCACCGTGTACAGATCCTGGAACAACTTTCCCATGGGCAAGTGGGAGGAAACTTCCTGCTTTGAAATAAATTACTGAGAACTGGAACAAAACAGAACTTGTAGTGGTTCAACAGGGAAACTCACCACATGAACCCTTATGCCCTTTACAATTCTAGATTTCTAGATATAGAAAATATCAAAGATTTTATATTTTGAGGGTAAAGAAAGAAAAAGAAGAAAATCTGGGCAAGACAGATACAGGGTAGTAAACTGGTGACAAATCACAGTCTGCTGGTTCCATGAAACAGAGGAATAGTGAACAGAAAGATACAGTTAATGCAAGGGAATTAACACCCAAAAACAAAAAGAAGGGGCAAAAAGGCAAAGGAGAGTGAAGCCTCTGAGGCTCAGACTGGTCAGGGAGAGGGCAGGATGCACAGCAGCATGCAGTGTGGATCTTGTGGTGGAGAATATCAGAAGCTGGGATTCATGTGTTCCTAGGAACTGCTGAGTTCATGCATTCCCAGAAGCTGAAGAAACCACTCTCAGAAAGACAACTCTACTACGTGGGAGGCTGGATAAATGCCCTGGCAGTGCTGCCCTTCTGCCTCTACTCTGAGCTGGGGCAGGAGTGTGATAGCAACCAGTGCCATTAGACACCAGCTGTCCCAGTCATCTCAGACTCCAGAGGCAGCAGGAACTCAGAACCCCTGCAGCTCATACTGTGAATTTCTTTTTGATATGTTCTCCTTGGCTGCTAACTGTCTCATCGTCTCTTCCTGAGGGAGATAAAAGACAATCCTAAACAAAATCTTATCTGTCTCTAAAGTGGCATCTCAGCAGTGTGTGCTGGGATCTGTGGCCACTGCAAAACCCACTGGAGACTAGCAAAAAAATCAGTTACTATTTGGGTAAATCAGAAGGGAGCCACCACCTCTGGATTCCTAGTGTCTTTTCAGACCAGTTCTGGGAAAGCTGAAGCAAAAGGTCCACAATGCTGTCCTCACTCTGTTCCACAGTATGGACACACACTCTAGCCCATCAGCTGTGGTACAAGACACAGTTATCACACAGCCCTGTACATTTCCCAGTGGAAAATGGATACATGCTTTACTTACTGGTTTTGAGGTAGCACAGGGAGCTGGTGTCATGATGGGAGGCTTGGCTGCACTTTGAGATGGAGGCAAAGAAAATCTCTGCCCTGTGTCCGGAGGTGAAGAACAATGAATCCGTGTTTCTAGTCTCTCAGGCTCATGCTTATAGGATTCAAGAGGAAATATGGGCTGCTTGGTCACTTGTGTTGGGGTAGATGGAGAAGAGGAGAGGCCAGAGGCTGTGAACAAGGATAATGACCAAAGATCAGTTCAGAAGGAAAGCAAACAGAAATTTCAGCTTTACAGTGAACATGTATTTTTTCATCACATTTCCCCAAAATAAAAGTATGGATCTCACCTCCTTGTTTATGAAAGGGAATTTCTCTCTCTTGCCATTAAAACTCTTTTAAACTGGTTGAACTGTCTGATCCTTTACAGGGAGACCCAGTTGCAAGACAAGAGTGCTGGAGGTTTGTGTTGTATCAACCTCCTGTCTAATTGCTTATTTCTAAAATGATGCTCAGCATGGGTATTCCTTTTTTGTTATCACTATAATACTCCTGTGAGTCTCAGGATTACCTTTATCTCATGGCAAGTGGCTCAAGAACTTTAATGGTTGCTTTTTCTTCTTTTTAATTATTTTAACAGTGTATCTCAGCCAGCAGTTAGAATACAATTAGGTACAGAGGCAAAAAGGAGCAGGGCATATTTCCCACGAGCCTCAGTCTGCTTTCTGTAAGGCTCTTGGCAATGCCTTTGTACAAACTAGAATTGTTTTCAGCAGCCTTTGAGGAGAAAGATTAATCCTATCTTTTGCTGAAAATCAATGTCAGCAGCAGATAATTTCTCTTGTGAGCATCCTATTTTTATTTGACATGTGTATCTACCCCAGCTGTATTTCGGGTTACGTTCTTAGGGCAGCTCTGAATTGTGATCAAACAGATTTAAGCTCTATTATCCATTTAAGAACCATCAGACATCCGCAACCAGTCAGAAAATTCAGGTTACAACATCTGTGTTTCTTGTTATATCTATATGTACGTCAGCAAACAAAGGGTGATTCTCTGATGTCGGCAGAAACCAGGACAGACTTAGATGCATAAACACTATGCAGGACATACAGGAATACATATTTAAAGTGGGCTATAAGATCTCTGAATCTGGTTCACTTCTTGTACTTCCAGAGATTTGTGCAGCTAATCAGGGAGTCCAAAGGGAACTCAAGTCCATCAAAAGGGAACACATTAATTAATACATAAAACCCCAAGCTACTCAAACAAGTGTTTGGGAACACAATAATGCATCTTCATTGTAATTCTGACTCCTCACTGTTAGCTTTCAAGGCTACACCAGAGATTTTTGCACTAGAGAGTTGTTTCCCATTCAAAAGTTTTGTGTTGGTGTAACACAGCCTCCACCAGTCCTTCCTTTCAACCCAGGCTAAAGTGTATTAGTACTGCTCAGTTTATACCTTCTACCTCTCAGGATCACATTTTACCTCGCAGAGAGGATATTCCAAGAAAATATTTGCTTTGATGGAAAATAATAAAACTCAGTAATGTCTAAGGTGCTAGAATCAGAAGACTAGAAATCCAGCAACTCAAGGAGGGATCTATTACTTGAAGAAATTATTACTCCTGACATATCTGGGGAAGAGTTACCAGATCTTATGATTAAAGGCATTAATAAGGAATATAGGAAACTGTTCTTTAGCTATCATTCTTCTTTGAAAACAACCTTTCTTGATGGCTTTTACATAATAAGGGAATTAACTTTATCATCATAGAATCACTCAACAAGAAACCTGCAAAATAATTAGGCTCTAATGTGCTTTATTTGTAGTGGGTTTAGTGAAGCAGAGTACTGTATTTATTTCTTTCAAAGAAAATCCTAATTCTCACTGATAGATGTTAGCTTTGCTGGAATTAAAAAGCACCCCCTACTCAATCCCTCTCTTTAGTCCTTTTCCAAAACTGCAGTTGCACTCCAAGGACTTCCATTTAATTTCATAATGAGCCCTGCAGCTCTGCCAGTCAAGCAGCACTAACACAGGCCCAGTGGAGACTGGGTGTTGTAGGCAGAAACAAATGTTGGCTGTCACGACATGCCATGGATGAGACAAGAATAACCACCCTTGTATTTTCAATGTCCTCAACTTCTGCTGATTTCAGTGGGACTGGACAGTGTGTTCCACATCCTGAAAGATTACAAGGACACCGAACTTGCCTGCTTGGTTTTTGCTTACAGACAAATTTAGGTCTTTAGTTCTGGGGAAAATGCTTTTCTGTGTTTTTATGGCTGTACAAATGTGCCCTGAGCACCCAGGCTGGGGGCTGAGGTGGATAGTAGCTGGAATCGATGCAAATGTAAAACCACTAAAAGAGAGAAAAACACCATTAGGTCTTAAAGTCTTGCTGCTGGGCTGTGTTCACTGTGCACTAATGTATTCAGCAAGTCACAAAAACCATTTCAAGAGGCTCTTCCAAAAGAGCTATTACCAGACATAAGGAAACCACACATTCAGCGGCCGAACACGGTTGGCCTGCCAAGTGCAGAGGATGTCTATAGGACACAGGGAGATGGGGATCAAAGGAAACCAAGGAAGTCACATCTCTTACACCCTGTGAAAACTATTGCCACCTCATTACAGACATGTAACAGCCCAAGCAGAACACACAGCCTGGTTTCCATTTTATAAGAACATTCAGTGGTGGTGAATCTCCTTTTGGATGCCAGCCTTGGACACTTGGCATGAGTTTTTATGGATGAAGAGCATCTGTGACTCCAGAACATTGAGTCTTAGAACTGCTTGTTTCAACCAGGCACTTAAAACATGAAGTACTCGCCATGAGGCACACCCTGATAAATCTGAGATTCACTTTGTCCGTGACTCAGTTTCTGCACAGAGGTGGCAGGAAAAATATAATCATTTTGCAAGGTATTTGATTAAATTTATGTAATCAAGCTTTTCAGTCTTTTAAAAGACTACCTCATAGCATTATTGTGGTGTCTATGTTATCTACATTTGTACAATATTGAGACTGAAGGCATAATCACATAGGAAATGTTACATACTTTCATGATTACTAAAACAAAAGACTTCTGGCTGCTGTGATACAGCTCAACACCCTAAACGCTACAAAGGTTTTTACAAAAGCCTTCCACATCAAAGAATAAAAATCTGTAACATAACCCCAGACCAAAATCAGTTCAGGAGTAACAGAACTTTGTATTAACTTTAATCCTATTGGACTGCCAACTAAACAGGCAGCATTGGTGTAAATATTGTTATCTGTACATGCAGTAGCTGCTCTGTTCTACTACAGTAGAAGGAATTCAATGAAGAGACAAGATACAGCTCTATCCCATGGCTGAAAACAGTTCATTTTTGAGAAAGTACACATAAACCAATTAAACAGTGAAAACTAGCCAACAATTCTAGATTCTTCTGTAAAGAAGCTGTAACAATTCAGCATGTATGTGGGATTTCAGAGAAGAAACCATCTTTGACATTGGCTACAAACTCTACTGGTTCTCATAATAATATGAATGAAATGTGATATTTTCATAAAGAAACTAAAGAAACTAAATGTCTTCATAACAAACTAAATAGCTGTTCTTTTTCTCATAACACAAAGAAGAATTTTAGAATAAAAAAGTGAAACAAGAAAAAACTCTGGCAGATCAATTACTGTGTGTGCTGGTTTGGGCTGAAGTGTAGTTAATTTTCTTCCCAGTGGCTAGTATGGGGCTGTGTTTAGGATTTGTGCAGAGCACAGGGTTGATAATACAAAGATGTTTTGTTGTTGCTGAGCAGAGCTCACACAGAGTCAAGGCCTTTACTGTGTTCTGTACTGCCACACTGGCAAGGAAGTTGGGGGTGCATGGGAGATGGGGAGGAGACACAGCTGGGACAGGTGACCCAAACTGACCAAAGGGATATTCCATAACATAGGACATCATGCTCAGTATATAAGGTGGGAGGAAGAAGGAGGAAGGGGGGACATCTGGAGTGATGGAGTTTGTCTTCCCAAAGAGTCATTATATATGGTGGGCCCTGCTCTCCTGGAGATGCTGAACCCCTCCTGCCTGTAGGAAGCAGTGAATTAATTCCTTGTTTTGCTTTGCTTGTGTGTGCAACTTTTGCTTTCTTTATTAAACTGTCTTTATCTCAACCCATGAGTTTTTCAAGCTTTTACCCTTCTGATTCTCTCCCCCATCCCGTTGGTGGGGGAGTGTGTGAGTGGCTGTGTGGTTCTTGGCTGCTGCTGGGGTTAAACCACAACACTGAGTCACTGGCTAACACAAGGTTTTGTCATTTGGGATTGTAGCTAGATGATCTTTAAGATCTCTTCCAACCCAAACCATTCAATTATTCAATGATTCTATATTTTCTATCAATCAACCCTATCCAGTTTTGAAACAATCCAAGATTTTTGCTTTGTTCTGATTCATCCTGACATTTCCTTTCTGGGAACAAAACAAGAGCAAATAAAGAGGATAAGTTTGTGGTCTCTGTATTGATGAATCATAAGTACCAACATTTGCATCATTGAATAGGCATATTCATAAGAATATTCATAACAATATATGAATATGTGGTGCAAAATTGCATTAATATATAGAAACATTTTTCATATCATAGTATAGTTTTACATGGAATGTGTGTGGGAGATTCTAACAGAACTAAATAGCACTAGTCTTAATTTTTGAGCAGAATGGGGCTCTCTCCAGTTGCAGTCCCTCTGTGGCAGTGACAGCATGCAGGTGTGGCCTGGCACTTGGTTCTGTGCCTCTATTTGAGCAACTTCAGCTGGGATCGAGCCACACATCACAGGGTGGATGCAAGAGCCCTGAGGAAGTGCTGCTGGAACAGCAACACACACACCTTTGCCCCAAGTCAACACCCTGCACTGGCTGGTATTGAGTTGGGCACAGACATGCAAAAGTACTGTTGCTCCCTTCACTTGTTTCTCTAGGTATTTGCAACCATTTCTTTGTAATAAAGCCCTTATTTTGCACAGCATTACATTCTCCACCCACCTACTTGGGCATTCTGATCCAAACCAGCTCTTCACTGATACATAACAGGAAAGGATAAAGCACTACATTGTCATCTGCATACTCCCAATGGAAGAAGGGTGACTGCCCTCCTACATTTCCTACATTCCCAGGGTGACACCCATAATGAGTTCTGTCACCTACATTTCATGCCTGACCTGGCAGGATGCATCTGGTGGTCTCTGGGAGGAAGGATGCTCACAGCCCAGTGATTCCTGCCAAAGCCTCCCTTTTTATCAACCCTTTTCCAGAAAGAAAAACAGCTGCTGCCCCCATGAACCTTTGGAGCCACCTGCCCACAACTGATTGTACTAGGAATTTCAGGGATGTGCTCAGGCTCCTGTACAGAGATTGGCTTCAGGGGACTGTAATAGAGTCACATTCCCCTGTTGAGGGCCCAAAGGACAGAGCCAGCAACCTGCTCTCAAAACTTACTTTTGCCTTTATGTGCTTAAGATGAAGTTGCTGAAACTGTTGAGAGTTACCAGCCACAAAAATTAATCCCTTTTGCAGTTTACCTTTTCATAGGAATCACACCTCAGTTTTCTCTCATCCTGTACCTGACTCAAGAAAATAATAACACTGCTAACATATAAAGCTGTTGCTAAAACAGTTTTCCTAGTTTATATATAGAGATATATTGTGTGACACTTTTTGTCTTGATTTCTTCCCAGGACAGCACTGTCCTTTCATTTCCATTCTCAGCTGGCAGTGAAACAGAGAAGGCAGCAGGCTGTGGCTGCTGAATTTTAAGTACTCTGCAGCACAAGTGAGTCTGAGCTGAGCCACTGGTTCATTAAGCTGATTCACTCCTCAGACACAATACTATGTTAATTCTGACACATAAGCAAATTGATGTAAATTATGTGAAATGAGGTTTAATGCACTTAATGGCAGTAAAACTCTGAACCTATCAGCAGGTAAATGGCTACTGGATGTTTCTATTCAGATAGTACTGCTGATATTGACAGTAAATGTTGTAAAATACCCATTAGTTTAAAAAAATAATTAACTAATTTGTTTCAGTCTTACTGAAACAGCTCCATGGCTTTTCATGTATAACAGGTACATCATTCAATGGGAAGTTTACTCATTTCCAAAAACATCTTTCAGATTATTTTTTTATCAATCAAAGGAAGAGAAAAATGCACCTTTTAATTCATTAAAATATCATATGATGTCTGAAAATTTCACAGGGAAATGTATACTTTTGCAGTAAAAACCTAATTCATTTATATCAGTTCAAACATAACAAAGGAAACCACTAATTCAATGGTGTCAGTCACAGAAATGCCTGAACCTGAAAGCTCCAGCTTTTGGTTCAGAAGCTATTTCACTTTGTAACACCAAAGACAAAGTCCTATTCCAGGATCCTGCCTGTTCTACTCTGCTTGTGTCTAGTTACATGCCAAAACAGCACAGGTATTTGTGGAATCTGCGCTGGAACACATTTTCCTCATAAAACTAAGAAAATCAGGAGCCAAAGAGTTTAATTAGTAAAGTTTTGAGAACTGTTCTTTGAAAAAGGTCTTGAGGCCCCTTTATGAGGAAAGGGTGCTCAGGAGAAACACTTTCCCAACACTGTATCCTTTGAAGGGTTTATTGCAATTCTGTGTTGCACACAGAGGATCTTCCATCTGGCCCAGAACTATACATTGGTTATCTTATGTTGGCTAAAAGTACTTGCCAAATCTGGAAAGACCTGACACGTCATAAAGCAACAAATATGTGGGCTCCAAACACAGCTAGCAGAGACCAGAAATCCTGGCGTATAGCATCCCTCCCAAAGAATTTTTTCTAGTTCTCATTGGCAGGAAGGTTCCAGTCTGGCTTCCAACTCCTAATTTTCTGCCAGTGCTTCTCCTTTGTCTTGCAAATACTGGAGAGAATACCACGGGCAAATAGCTCATAGCAAAGAAAGGGAGATCACCCACAAGCTTGATGGCAAAGAATAGCTTTTTTTGGAGACAGCCAAATGCACATTCCATTGCTGTTGAACAGCCTGACAGGTGATAAATGAAGAGGTCCTGGTAATGGTTGAGGTAGTCACTGAATAAGTGCTTGGGCCAGGCACAAGCAATTAGCTCAGCATGGTAATTATACTGAGAGACTCAGCACCAAAACTTTACCAGCCACCGTATGGCTGTGGCCAGCATTCAGTCAGAAACACAGAAAACGTGTACCTTGCCAGCACAAGTGCCAGTGGTAGGAGTAACAGCCTGATGGGGAAACATCCTGCAGAACCAGGGGAAGCAGGAGGAGGAGGAGGTTTGAGCATGCATGTCTACGAGGAGCACACCTGAGCAAAGAATGCTTCACCCTCCTGTGCATCCATCACCACAGGGCGTGGGGTCGAGAAGTTCACAAATCCCAGCTCTTCACTCTGTGAATCACCAGGCTGGCTCTCCAGCCCTGCCACTGACAGCAGGGCAAGAGGAGTTCAGGAGAGCCTCCTCCCAAATGGCTCCTGCTGCACACAGCCCCAGGACTGCCAGCAGCTAATGGGATATGACATTGGGCAAACGCTGCCTGGGGATGACTGCTGGGTTAGAACAAAAGCTAACTGTGCAGTACTGTGATACAAATCTAAAAAGTCACTAAAATGAAAATCAATCACTCCTCTTCATTCAAACTTCTCTGGAAAGACACGTGACATCTGTGCAAACCCCATTTCTGATCCAAACCAGATGACTAATGAATCTAAGCCAATCCATGCAAATAAGCCACGTGCAACAGTTGGCCCTTATCAATGTGCTGATAGCTGCTGAAAGAAGTCTCCCCTGACATCCCAGCCCTGTATCAGCACGTTAGCCAGGCACAGCTCTACATCACATGGCAGAGATTCACATGGTGGCTGGTACCACTGCTGGTTATAGCCAGCTGCTGGGAGAAACAATGCCTACAGCAGGACAACTTTATTTACATAATACACCACCTGGCATTTAAACTTTCACAGGGTACTTTGTGTTCAGAGCCTTTAATGGAATAACTTTTGTTTTCCATTTGAGCAAGGAGGCTGGCTGCTCCAGCAAGCATTTAACAGCTCTTTCCACATTAACCTCCCTTGTCCTATTCAGGCTTTCTTGGCTGTTTTGAGCCAAGCTGAGCTAAATGCTCCCCTACCATTACAGAAAGCTGAAAATTGGCCACCTTTGGTGACACTTCAGTGGCCAACACTGTCTGTGTCCCCATCATCTTGTCCTCTGCTAGAAGCCGGTGTAGCTGCTTTCTGCCTCTCTCCCTGGTTTTGCACAGCAAAGCTTCCAAACCACAGCCACCATCATCACAGCTTGTGTTCTGCTTCTGGTGGCACCCACTGTGTGCAATATGCTCCACAAACAATAAAGGTAACAGAGGCCCCAGCCTGAAGGGTTTGCATTTTGACAGGCAAAGGAAAGGAAAGGGGAGGAAAATTAAAGAGGTAAAGGTGGGAGGAGAAGTGCTGTATGCACAAAGTATAAAGACAAGCTTGGAAGCGATAACTTGCTTGTTCTGATGCATATTTTCACACTTTGGGATTTCATACTTAATCACTGCACTAAATGTCAGATTTTCAAAAGTAGCTGCTTGGGGGGTTTAGGAATAGGGTAAATTGTTGCTTGCCTATGATTTATGATAGGCTCATCCAGTGTAAATTTTAAAATAAATAGGTAATTGAGGCAAAGATTTGCTTGGCTTGCTTGCACTAAACCAGAGCCTTAACCACGTACCTTATTTCTGTAAAACATGAAGGCAGAGGAACACCCCATGGACACCGAAAAAAACTCCAAACATTTTACAAATATGTCATTAGAGCTGCAAGTTAATGAAAAGAACAGTCTAAATCCGAGTCTGCAGAACCCCACTGAAATCACTGTGGGTGATTTCATCTGCATAGTACATCTACTCACTGTGTAGCTGAGAGACAGAATATTAATGCACATAAAGACCAGTAGGATATCTATTTGCAGTGTATGCATGACAGCTCCAGGGCTGGTGCCAGGGGAATGTGTACTGTACTGCTCCACACAGCTACAGGCTGTGTTTAGATTGTGCTACTTCCTGAGGTTTGGAATAGCAGAATGTAAGGCTATCAGAGCAGAGACTTCAGGACTTGGGTCCTGGGACTCGTTCTCTATTTAATTTATCCATTTACATTAGCCTCAGTTTCCTACTCTTGCAATGAATAAGATAGCTCCAGAGGTGCTAGTAAAGGCAGCAGAGTTACAGCTGGATTGCAAGTCTCTCAGCACAGTTTATTTCTGCAATGCTTATGAGGGCACTGAGGTGCGAGTAATTAAATATTTGCAAAGTACTCCAAATCCTCAGGAAAGCTGTAGCTAGAGCATAAAGCCATAATTTGACATTTCTTTTCTTCTGAAATTCATTTTTTTTAAACCTTCTGTTCTTCTCTTATTAAAAAGAAAAAAAGGTGCCTCATTCTAGCTCTCTTCAAAATTCAGCAAGAGTCCAAGCGCTGCTTCAGCCTGTGGCATTTGCCTCTTCCCACTGTGTCTGACTCAGACTTGTGTCTCATCATAGTTCCTCTATTGCTAACCTGGGAATTAATCTTTTTGTGCACATATGGCACAGCAGAGATGGCACAGTGCTCTCCAGCACACCTACCAAAGGCATCAGAAGAAATAATTAATGACTTCATGGCTCTTGTTTGATTGAAAATAAATTGTTATGGGACTGCTTCTGCTTCTTATACCACTTGGTAGTATAATTTCCATTGCCTGTGTTGGTATTGGATCATGCTTTTAGTAGAACACTGATGCAGTAAATGGCTGCTTTTCCTAGACACCAGCCTGCTCAGAGACTAACCCTCCCCCTCCCATGGAATGACCCACACCACACCAGCTTCCTTCTGCCCTTCACAGTTAGAGCTCGAGGTGATGCTGACTGCAGTGAACCTCAGACCTCAGTCCTTCTAGTTAGTTCTAAGCCAGACTGGTTTCCCAACACAGCACAAACACTCCTCTTGGCACAAGTAGGCAGGCAGCAGGAAAGGGGCCAGGAAGAAAGCAGAATTACTTTGTACAGTGGCACTGCTGGTTTATACCCCTTGAAGTGTACAGAAAACTACAGCCCAAATTCTTCTAACAACTGCTATGGATAGAGTTGTCCATTTTGGATATGGTGGAGGGCACAAGGGAGGGAAAAATGGAAGAAGGCAGCTGCACAGCCATGTACCAAACCCACAACTACATCAAAAGACATAAAATACACCCTAAATTGGAATGTACTTATCTGCCACTGGCTTCCCATACATGAGGGATCAGTTACCATCTTATTTTCTTTTCCCATCACAGAAGCTGGATAGATTAAAAACAAATGAATCCCTGTCCTCTTGCTATGACTCTCCACACTTAACAATAAAGTAAGTACTGTCATGACACCCAGCAATGAAATGAGGCTGAAGGGCATCAATATCACATCTGTACATTAAAACTCCAGGATAAAGCCAGGAGGCTATTCAAGAGTTACTAAAAGGTATGTCTACAGAGCTTTAATGCTGGTGTTGCTATGACTGCGAAGTCAAACACACCTAGCAAGCATGCTACCTGCTCAAGGGAGCCATGAACACTTAGGTTCAACCTACTTAAAGACTTCAGGCAGAAATGAATCCCTACTTTGTTACCTTAAGTCGAAAGGGAACTTTTAACTCATAGCTGGATAAATATCAGTCACAAGGAATGAACATATTGGGATGTTCAATGATCCTATCAAGTTGAAGGTCCCCTTAAACTCCGTCATCTGATTCTTCTTACCTGCCCATGAGTAAAATTGAAACTCATGGGAGGGGACTACATTTCAGTGATGTCAATTGCACTGGACCAACCAACAGCTAGTCTGATTTTATATCTCTATTACCAAGTGTTTATATTGACCACACACATTTCTGATACTTCTGTGCCAACTACATGACACAAGGTTGGCCTGTGCTTCACAGACATGTAGACATTCTTGACTCCTGATCTGCCTCCTTTTTCTGCAGAACAAGCACCTCCTCTCCTCTCCATGATTCCTGCTAAGTTACGTCTAACACTCTACTCCTGGTCCACTAGAGACTGATGCTACAAGAATAAGTTATAGGAATTCCTCACACATTTCCTTTTCTTCTTGTAATTTCATCTTCTGTTTGCAGGCTGATTCAAATCTTCCTCCTCCACTTGCCTAGTCACCAGAGTGCCTGCAAGACCAGCCTGAAAAGCATGCCACAGGGTGGCTTCCTTTGCTTGGCTGCCCAATGGGTTACAGCAGATACCTCCTCTCAACACCCAGCTCTGTGGTGCCTCAAGCCTCTGGCA
>NW_008671306.1:30972-31505 GCF_000695815.1 Acanthisitta chloris
CTCACATTTTTTTAAAGGGCTGGCCAGGCAGTTTTCCTCTCCAGGAAATCCTTCCCCTCCCTTGTCATCCAACCCCAGCTTCACCCCTTGGCCCAGCCCAGGTCACTACTACAGCGTGCTTCCAGCACATGACAGCAGTCACATTCCTGGCTTGTTTTACTCCCCAGAGCTGTCATCCTGCTATAAAGCAAATGAAAACACAGGAGCCAAAAGGACTCGACATGTTGAGAGTGAGTACCTCAACAGCAGACTCTTTGGAGCAGGGGCTGCCTTCATGCCAGAGGTTTCCCTGGCTCAGTGGGAAATATTTAAGCACATCTGCCTTTGCTTTTTCATTCTGCCCTGCATCATCACCTGTTCTCATCCTTTTGCAGGTGTCTTCCCAAGTCCCTGGAGACTTTGGTCCCATTCCCACATAGTAGCATCAGCTGTGGACAGACAGTTCACACTAACATGCCAACCAGCCTCATATACCACTCAAGGAAATTGTCTAAAGCAGGGCAGGGATTTCACAGTCCTTGGACTCAGAAAGG
>NW_008671306.1:31550-65505 GCF_000695815.1 Acanthisitta chloris
GGCACACTGGAACCTGCAGAAGCCAGGCAAAGCCAGCAGCCATAAAATCACATAAGGTGAACAGTGTTTGATGTTTCTTTTCCATCAGGTTAAACCTTAGTGCATCTCCAAACTGGTACATTTGCAGAGGCTCTTCCTTGAAATTTGCTGCTTCTTTGACTAGGACAACATAGTATCCAAAAGCTTGGCCATAAGAGGGCTAGACAAAGTCTACAGTATGAATGCTAATAGACTGAAAGGGGAAGATGCAGGATCAATTCTGACTGGCTAACATGGCAATAAAAAAAAAAAAAAAGCATGGACAGCTCTTAAATACCTGAGCTCAGTATCTCCTTCCCTAGATGGATCAGTAAGAAAGCTACATCGATTAGCCAAGAGGCTCTGCATTAGAAAGCAGCCTGTGGGCAGTGGTCTAACCACCTGTGCTGTTGTTTCCTGTAAGTCTACAATGGTCAAGGACAGGAAATGCACAGCAGGCTTGTAAACTCTTCTATTTAAGGCTTTAACCCTGTGAGAATCTGTGCACACGGGAGAGGGGCTTCAGAGGAGACTGCAAGGAGGGGACCTGAGGGCAGGACCAGACCTCCTGGGGAAAGGGTGACTCCACCAGCCAGGACCAGATGGAGGAATTGGTGAGGGGGCTGCGACAGCCCTAGCAGAGCAGCTCTAATATTGCTCTTCAGTTTGGAGCTGATGATTATTACAACCTCCATCCCTGCCCACTGACACAGATGGAAAAAGGCAGGGTTCAGGGCTTCAGAGCTGGAAGAAAGTACGTTCAACCTAAAGCTTTCTGAAGAGCAGGAGGCCTCTTCACAGGACAAGTGTGATCTCAGCAAGAGGAGCGGGTGCTTCGCTGCCAACCTGCCCCAACCCCTGTGCAGCCCCGCGGGGTGCTCAGGCCGCCGAGCCGGGGCTGGTTATGCAAGTACTGACTCAGATGTCAGGGAGCAAAGCCAACACCACAAAGGCCACAGTGAGCAACTGTCAAACGATAAAAGATTTCAGTCACTGCTGACTGAAGCTGGATTTAACCTAGCAGGGAAAGGCTTTGTATCTCATTACCAACCTGCTGCACTAGTCACTTCCCTCCTAAGCTGCACAGTTTTTGACCTCATTCCTGATAATAAATGATGAGCTGTTTCCTTCTTGCAACAAGTAACTATTGCACTAGAAAGATAGTTTTTTTCAGTTGTTAAAGCAAGGCAGTGCTGCAAGCTGTTCCTCGAAGCACAGGCAGCTCCAGACAAGAGCATCACTACCCCAATCCCTGCATAGTCCCTAGGTACCCAAGACTCCCACTCAGGAAGCCATTTAGATTGAATATGCCTTCAAAACCAGATTGTGACAAGTTTTCAGACACTTCTGCATGTAGTAAACCACTATATATTATTCCAGTTTACTGAATATTGGTGAAAATGTATTTGATGCTGAGAGTCATCTGCTGCTGCTCAACACAAATGAATCAATCAGGTGGTAAAAGACCAGCTGGCTTTGAAGAGCCATCTAGATAAGGGTTCATGACTGACAGAACATTACCTGAGCCAGGTCTTGCAAAAAATAGTCAGAAAAGGGGACTGGTGTCTAGTTCTGCCAGTCCAAATTCAGAGGACATAAGATGAGACTGTACCTGCCAAGAAAGCCACAACCTTTGCTTCCCTGAGCCTCTGTTTTTTTCTGACAGCTGATTATGTTCCTGACACCCTCAGAAAAATAGATGACACTGCAGAGACAGCATGAGCATATGATCCTTAACTCCTATCCACCATGAGCTTACAGAGTGACTGCAAAGAACATCAGTAAGTTCTGCAATGTTCTCTTTTCAAGAGGACAGGATGGTACTGAATAATACTCATGGCTCTCCATAAGTTTCCCTAAGGTTTATCCTTACAGGCTCTTGGCACATCAGGAGCTTCAGCAGTACATTTGTACCACTCATTCCATCACACTGTAAAGCTGTGGCCACAAGAAGTCTTATTTTCCTTTTTATTTTTTTGATTATTGCATTGATTAAACAGATGTCCTCTGCTCAAGTTTCACCCCTGTAAAAACACTTCAGTCACTGTTTTGGGGAAGGTAGCTGGTACTGACATTTTTCTTGATTCAGGATTGAATATGAAGCATCTCCCTGCAGTTCTGCTGAACGGGATCCAGCTTTGAACAGCTCAGCTGAATCTGTGTTGGACTACAGTGGGTACAAGCTGAACACCAGCCCAGGGCAGCTGAGACCTCTGGACCATCACGTGGCTGGCCACTGGCCTTGCAGAGCTTATGTCCAAGGCATTCACACTATGTGGAGCCAAGTGTGGGATCTGTGACAGCATTTGCCTTAGCCCTGTCCATCCCAGTGATGCCAAAGGAGTGCTCAGCCCTATTCCAAGCACAGACTGTGCCAGGTTCTGACACCCCACAAAGTCCTGGAGTTTGGGTGAAAGCAACTTCCTAGCACAGACCTGAAACTTTACAGGGTTATGACCAGCAAACACAGTTTGTGGAGAAGGAAGTGTCTCACATTCAAGTGTAGTAGCAGCAAGAGTTCTTATAGGTTTAAACCAAGATGGGAGGTGGGTGTGCTGGTATCACTGGTCCCAAGTAGGCAGAGCAGAAAGGTTAAGAGCTTAGGAGCTGGGGCACCAGTTTCCCCAAAATTACAATTATTTGTGTTACTTTGGGCTCTGAGTACATTGCTTCATCTTGATAAACAAAGGCACAATGAAATTAAAGGACTCTGACAGTGAATCAAAACTATTTAGTGTGAAGGAAAATAATCAGACCTGGTTAGGGGACCAGGGCACAGCTGGTCACAGGAGGAGGCAAGTGCTACAGAAACAAACCAGATAGCAACTGGAGTGGGCTCTGCCACTAAAATGGCCAAGGTAAACAAGGCACAATCTGTGATAGTCCCTCAACAATATGCAAAAAGAAAAAGGATCCCTGATGGACATAACTATGTAACTCTGTCATTGCTGAGACACAACAGCACTTATCAGTGACCTTGCTTCCCCGTGCCCTGTGTCCCACCAGTGGTGACAGGGCTCCCAGTCACTGCACACCTAGGTGCCATGGCAGAGTGCAAGAAATGGGTAGAAATCATAGAATCAACTGGGTTGGAAAAGACCTCAAAGAGTCCAACCCAACCCTCACTACTAGACCATGGCACTAAACACCACATCCAGTCTCATCTTGAAAACCTCCAGGGATGGTGAATCCACCACCTCCCTGGGCAGCACATTCCAATGTCTGAACACTCTCTCCATAAGAAATCTCTTCCTAATATCTAACCTAAACCCTGTCAAAGCTTGAGTCTGTGCCCTCTTATCCTACTGAATAATCCATGCAGGAACAACAGAACACATTACTAACTATATTTTGTTTCACTCCTTTGATCTGTCCTCCAAAATCAGTCAAAATCCAGAAGAAAATGTCCCAAACCTGTGTTTGAAAAAATATTTATCACATTGTTTCCATTCACATTGACAAATCCTTTTGCATTTTTCTTTTTCTGGTGTCTAGAGCCGGAGTTTTAATGACATTTTGCTCTGGCTCTGTTTTCAACACCCCTGATGATAAGTACGTGCCAGCAGCTGCCGAAGCAACAGTTGCTGCAGATCCAGTGTCAGAGTGTGACAGACATGTGGATGGCTGCTGGAGGTGGGAGGACATGCAGCCAGGGACCCTGTGATTCCCAGCCACGTGCCACAATGTGATCGAGGAAAACTGGCTCAGTCCTTTCTCTCTATTGCCTTCCTCTCCTCCTCCCCTTCCCTATGGAGCTGGGTTTCCTCTCTCACACTTGGAGCCATTTGGTTTGGCTGACACAGGGGATTTACCTCAATTAAGTTAAACTAAGAGAGGAAATCTCTGTGCAGAACACAGGGAACCTGTCTGCCAGCAATATATAAGAAGGGAAGGGGGCAGGAAATGCCTCAATATTCAATCATCCACAGCCACTTCATCCTTCCTTCACTCAGCTCTGGGCTCTCCCAATGGCCTTTCAGGCAGGCCTAGAACCTTTAGCCAAGTGCTTTCTCTGGCTCCCCAGAAGGCTTTTCTTCCTCTTTACTGAGCAATGATGCTGAGGAGGGCAAGGGTCCCCTTCCCTGCTGCTTGCAGGCTTTTCTTCACTGTTGCCACCCTTGCCCAGTTCTTCTCTTCCCTCATCCTTCTCTTTGTCTGTTAATCCCTCCTCCCACACCCAGTGAACAGGACTCAAATCCAGGACTAAGTTGGGAAAAAATCATGCAATTGCCCTGGCAGAAAACAGGTCTTTGATGACATCAGTAGTGGAGATGGGGACCTTGCTGGGAGCCAGGTGTTGTCCTTGGGGGATTTTATTCTCTAGTGAAGATTACACGGCTGATTTGTGCTGAAAATGATGACTTTGCTATGTCCTCCTATATGCCTGTGGGGATTGCTGGACTCTACTAGCAAACCTCCTCCTTCCCCTCCTCTGCTGAGGGGTTCCCAGCACTTGTGGCACTCCTATCCCCCTGATTTGCCAGAGAGGAGGAAGCAGGAGCACAACATGCTCTCACCATCACCCTCCCTGTGACTGGTGGCATCATCTACATGTGAGTTGGCCTTGCCAAAGGATGGAAAGGTCAGATGGCTCAAAGCACAGAGCCAGATCTCTGCAAATCCTAGGAGAATTAGCATCAAATACAAACCTGTCCATTCAGCTCCGCATGGATCAGTTATGCCAACCCAAATACCAAGCACTTTGCAGATAAAAAGTAGCCAATAGCCTCATGATCAGGCTCTTCTACAGCAGATTATTAACCACTGTATAGATCCCTTCCAGGATGCAGTTTTCTTGCTGTCTGGAGAGAAAGCTATTTGCCAATACAACTGCCTTAAACATAGAATCGTAGAATCAGCCAGGTTGGAAGAGACCTCAAAGATCATCGAGTCTAACCCTACTGTGGTTACCAGACCATGGCACTAAGTGCCACATCCAGTCTCAGCTTGAAAACCTTCAGGGATGGTGAATCCACCACCTCCCTGGGCAGCACATTCCAAAGCCTGATCACTCTGTCTGTAAAAAATCTCTTCCTAATATCCAACCTAAGCCTCCCCTGGCAGAGCTTGAGTCTGTGCCCTCTTGTCCTGCTGCTGGTTGCCTGGGAGAAGAGACCAACCCCCACCTGACTCCAACCTCCTGTCAGGGAGTTGCAGAGGGTGATAAGGTCTCCCCTGAGCCTCCTCTTCTCCAGGCTGAACACCCTCAGCTCCCTCAGCCTCTCCTGAGAGCACTTGGGCTCCAGTCCCTTCACCAGCCTCGTTGCTCTTCTCTGGACCTGCTCCAGCACCTCAATATCCTTCCTGAACTGAGGGGCTCAGAACTGCACACAGTATTCAAGGTGTGGCCTCACCAGCACCGAGTCCAGGGGCAGAATCACCTCCCTGGTCCTGCTGACCATGCTGATCTGCTCCTGCTCCATGACTTTGCCAGACACTGAGGTCAGGCTGACAGGTCTATAGTTTCCTAAGTTCTCCTTGCAACCATTTAAAAACATGTGGCAATGCATGTTTTATCTCTTAAAAATGATAACACATTTGCTTAGAATATTAGGCATTTTTAAAGACCAAAGCCAGCATCTGGTGCTGGAGACTTTACTAGAACATGGAGTCATGACTCAGCATGGAGAAGTTCTTCTTAGGAAAGTTCTCCAGCCACAAAACTACTCAAAGTCTCAGTTTAATGCAATCAGGTGGTTTATACCTGCAGCACACTACATATCAATTGATCAAAATGCAACTTCCAAGGGGTCTCAGGTGCTCAGAAGCAGCAGTATGGTTAATTAATCATGCGAAACAAAACCCAACAAAGGCAAGACGTCAGCAGTAGAGTATGTGGGGCTCTTGAGAAATGAGCTTCCATTAGACTTAATCAGAGTAGCATCTCTCACTCCCCTGAGAACAAAGATGCAATTTATCCCTTGAGCTACACACTTCTTTTGGAATCAGACCCATTGCACCATTTGCATCAAATATGTAGAGCATTATCCACAACAAGATGTAGACTAAAATAACAACCTACAACATCTCAGTTTACAAAACCAGTATTTATATGCTCCCAATGGTTAAAAGTTGCTCTTCAAATCGGGGGCAGAAGCACAAACTAGTCCATTCCCTTCCTTTCCCAGAGGCCCCAACAATGCCATCAGCACACCCCCTGTTCCTCAGCAGAGACATGCATTAATTCATGACTTTTCCTGGGCAGCCAGGGCTGGCCGAGTTCCCACCACACCGAGCTGGAATGTGAAGCTGCCCCTTCCTGGCAGGCTGCTGGGGTCAGCCTCTGCCATTGACTCAGCTGCCCCCATTTGCACTTCAGTTGCTAATCGGATCCCTCTAACACCATGGAGATGACTCCTGCTCAAATATTTGGCTTTGTAAGAGGCCAACTTGCAGATAATGCGTAAAACAGAACATGTCACAGAAATTCATGGGAAAAGCACATGCTTATCATGATGATAACACATGGGATGTCTCTAGTCAGTAACATGGCTAATTGAGGCTTTGTTGGTTTGTTTTTCCTAAAGACAAGCTGTCTTGCTTTAGGGTGCTTTCAGATCTGATCTACTTTCCATCTTCTACATATTTCATCCCACCCAAGTAATGAAACAGATTCTTATTTGGTCCCTCCTTACTTCAAGTGGCACCTGAGCTTCCCAGTTCTCCCACACGAGTGCAAACCTGCAGTGCACAGGTCTGTGCTGCAGACAGAAACAAATGAATTTCATTGAAATGCCATGAAACCTCCTTCCTCACATTAACATCCATAAAACACACACATTTCAATAACAAAGCACATATGCTATTTTCATTTCCCCCTGCTCCAGCCCTACTCCTAGGGGATCTTTATGCCCTGCCTCTAATTTGGATTTCACCCTTTCTGGTTGAGGATGTCAAGACCCATCTCCACTCCTGTGAGCAGGCCCAAAAATCTCCCCAGCCATTCTGCTGAAGTTGAGGGTGGGTTTTTCCTGTGATTTACAAACTGAGTTGCTGCCCTTGCTCAACAGTTCTTAACAAAAATTCCCTCTGGGATCTTCAGGGGGTCATTTACACATGAATAAGCCAGTGCAACTAATCTGGGCTTGGATTCTTAGACTGTGTGTATTACATGCATAAGGGAAGACTGTCATTTTTGAGAACTGTGGTTTCTGCTGGCTGTAACACCATGGCATGGCCATGCTCCCAAACACCTTGTTTTTGTCAGGGTATTTCAGATCCGCTGGCACAAATGCTGCGTCTCGCACTCTGTGTTCAGTATAGCAACACCAACAAACCATTCCCCTCTAGAATGTAAATATAACCCAGCATTTCCATAGCAGTGGTGTTGTAAGCATCCTTGATATGGCCACAGCAGAGCTACCAAAACACTGGATTAGACGTAGATGTTTTACAAGCCGATCCAATTTTAACTCATTCATTCATTGGCATTGAAGGCAGCTCAGCTACCTTGCTTGAGCATTGCACAACCAAGACTAAGAGCCAATATTTTCCAAGAATTGTGACTAAGGCTGTGCTTGTGAAGCCTCTGTAATGTAGCTCTGATAGTGAAGCCAACTCCTGCTTTAGATGCCTGGTTTTCCATTGACATGTCCCAGGATAAAACAAGCAAAAGCACATAGGGACCATACAGCTATTTTAATGCATATGGTCCCACTGTGATGAGCACAACTTTGTGTGTACATGTTGTATTCATCAGTAAGACTGGTTTCAAATGCCACAAAAAGTCACCAGCTAAAACCTCGAAGTGTCACAGTATTTAAACCTATAAATGTCAGGATTCCTATCTGCATTTTCTTCTTTTGAGACATTAGGTCTTTCCAATATTTCTCTCCACTCACAGAGGCAATAAATTCCAAGAAAGTAAAAGAAAAAAAAGCTTTTATTTTTGTTTCCTTTTTTTTATATTTAAGAAAGAAAATGAAAGCTTTTATAAAGTAGCATGATTCCAGAAGCCAGAGACATTAGAGACTATGGATTCAATAAACTGCAATGAATTTAGACTTGGCAATTCTCTTTCATAAATTGCTTTTGTCATTTCTTTTGTCATTTATGTATATATGTGAAAAAGAAATATCTGAACTTACTCCTGATTTGTACCTATTAAAGAAGCAAAATGCAGACTTACATTGTACATAACATGATCATAAACTCAGTAACGGAGTTATAATCACTAAAATAATTGATCACAAATACTTGTGTTTAATAGAAATAATGGTGTAGGATATAAAAAGGAGGGAAATCAAAGAGGATACCACCACCTCAAGCTGATTTTCCTCTGATTCTGGCTCCCTGAATCCTGGGGACATTTCTTACCTACCAGTGATGATATACGACTTGCTACGTCACACTATGAATATCTAAGAATCCTCTTGACTTATATACAAAAAATATTGGGGAAATGTAAAATAGACTATTACATCATCTTAGCAACACTGAAACGTGTACTCCACATCTTCAAAACCAATGGAGCAAGTGGAAATGAGCTGATATATTTATTCATTTTTAATTAGTAAAGATGTACTTCAGGAGAGGGAAAATGGTTTGTGATTGATTCCTTCTCTCATTTCACTCACAAGCAAAAGTCTTGATCTAAATCCCAATAAAAATCAGCAGAGAAACTTCTAGTGAACCTTAGCTGGACTCAAAGTATGTTAGCCACTTATTCTATGTATCTGCTCATGCAGTTCCTGCCTCAGAGTAATATCTAAAGCAAGTTGTTCATATCTGACTTGCACAGTCCTTGCCACTTTTACTCACCAGTATTTTAAAATTCAAAAGAACTTAAACTACTGTATTCAGGGTTGTTTTTCCCCCCCTCCTTATATATAGTTGGTCTTTTCCATGCATGCATTAGGTTTCTACAGCAATGTGTGTTGTTACCACAGTTAAGGCCAGAGACAGTATTTTGATTTGGCTGTGACATTTGATTTGTTACCAGACTTACAGGCCAACTGTACCTGTGTGTATCTGTACATGTGTGCACATGGACATAAGCAAATTAGGGGGTGAAAAAAGTCCTAACTTGGAGTTTTAGAGCCCAGATTTGCAACCATTACATGTAAAAACCCAGGCTGGACAGCTTTCAGATTTCCTGTGAGCAAAACTATACTAGAGAAGTGAATTTTGGGGACTCTAGTATAAATGCATGTCCAAGAAGAAGAAGAAAACAAAGCCATTCTTTCCTGTGTCCCATAAGGTTTATTAAAGAAGCTGAAACAGAAAGGCAGTTTTACTGCCTCCAATATTAATAAAATAAAATAAATAATGGCTTTTTTCCCACTCAGCAGTGGAAATAGAAGCATTTATATACCAGTAATGTGCAGAATGAGAAGACACAATTCCAGTCTCACCAGGCAGTACAAAGGGTATTGTGTGCATTAGTGCAAGGGCTGTGGAATTCAGCTCCACAAGAAGTCAGCAAGAGGAATCCTATAAACAGCAGAATTACTTTGAAATTCATGCAATCTTTGTCATATAACAGCACTGCTCTAAATCCTGAGCACCAAATGCACAACACAACAGGGCTGTGAAGGCACCTCACTCATTTCACTGAGATGCCTTTCCATGATTCTCTTAAATTCGATTTTAAACACTTACACAACTCCCAAACTTGTTCTGATGCCATTTAATTAATTGAAATCACTCCCACAGCCTGAGACTGAATGTTGTAATCCTTCTTGTTTAAATCAAGGTTCTTTCAAATGTGGGCAAACATGATGCCTGGTAGGTAGATGCCTCTCTAAATATGCCAAAGAATAATCCACATGCATTCCAATTGCCAAGCCACATGACTTGGCAGCTTTGCTGTAGTAGGATAAATATTGTGCCATTCCATAGCAAAGGGACACCTGGACTTAGAGCACACCTGGGTGAAGCATCCTGAGGTTAAACCTTCCATTTTTACATTTCCTGCTCTGCACTGAGAACTTAGCATATACTTTCTTGCCACAGCCAAACCTGCCAGATGTCTCCATAAAAACAGGCAAAAGCAATTTGGGAAAGGCAGGACACAGAGAGGCTCAGCAAGAGATATTGTGGCCCTGCACAGCAGCAAGGATGGGGCAGAGATGGGTTAACAAACCAAAGCATGGCTGAGGGCAGAGGGATGAGTTCAAACATTCCATTTCCCCAGCAAGGTCTTCCTATTTGTGCTCCTGGGATAGAGAGCAGCTCTGTCTTGGCAAAGGATTTTTTCCTTCCATTAACTTTATGACTGCACTGGGTCCATGCTGATGAGCTATGGATGCTCTCACAAAGGGGCAGAGAAAACCACAGCCCTGGATCAGCTCTGCTGCACCACAGCCTGCAGAGGAGATTCTCCCCTTTGCTGCCTCCAGATAGCATGGGTGCAGCCTGGTTTACAAGTTAGGGAGATCTGGATGGTGACTGATAATGTATTCTTAGATCTAAGTGGCTGCCAAAAAAACCCTCATGGAAATCAAGCAAAGCTGCCTGTGAGAACAGTTGAAGACAAGCAAGTGTTTGTCAGACAGCTACAGATAACTGCCAGGCTCAAATACTCCAAACAGTACCACCAATTTAGTCATAGAAAATCCTGAAGCCCAGCCTGCCAGACTGCCAAACCCTGTGTTTTTAACAAGAGTTTAAAAAAAAAAGGATTAATATAACTCTGCTGCTTTTAGACAATGAATATGTAGAAGCAACAGTACAGTTTGATGCTTTGTAAGCAGAGAATTAAGTTACATCTTCCAAGGGGAAAGAATCATAACAGCAATCCCAGCCAACTGTGATTCTGGGGTAAGAAATAGCCATACAATTCTGCCCTGAAGACACTCTGCTGATTGCCACCTTCAACTCCTCCACCCCATGCCTGTATTTCAATATTATCCCCTATAAAAAGCTGAATTCCATAATGTTAGCAGGACAGATGCTCCCTGTACTGTCACTAGGGCAAGGTTTATGCAAAATAAATTAGAAATCCTTAGAGCTGATAGAAGCAGCTATTGCTATGAATAGTCCCTGTGTGAGTTCACACAGTGTTGAAAAGCCAAGGCCAGAAATTCTGCTGGGATTTTTAATACCACGAAAACCTACATTTACTTACAGCATTAAGAACACATGGACACAGAATAACCCACTGAAAAGCACAATGGGTCATATAATTAGACATTGTGTCCCTGGTCTGTCACCAGTAACTTGTGTACAGCCACATGGCTTTAGACTTGTGTGCATTACCATTCCTTGCACACACCTAAAATACTGTGCCTGATCTGGCATATTGTTTGGGTTGAAATCATAAGACAACAGGATAGCCTAATCACATGTATTTTATATATAAAACTAAACTGGAGGAGTCTGAGAGCCTAAAAGTTAGTGATCCATAGCTCATGTATTTCAGATTCCCACCAGTGCTCAAGCATCACATGAGCTTGATTCACATTGATTCTGCTTTTGGAAGAGTCACACTCTGTGTGCTGAAGAAGATAGGACAGGAAACCAACCCAGAGGCTCCACCTGCAAATCTCTTCTATCAGAAGATGTAAAGCTGAAATGAAGGAAGCTGTATGTCAGCTAATGAACAGTGACAGGACCAGTTGAGATTTTTATAGGTGGATTAGATGCCAAGAACTCACCCATGTACCTTCTACAGCCCATTAAGTCATTAGAACAACACACAGGGAATTAGAAAGCAAAAAACCAAACAACTTCCACAGTTACAACTGCTTTCTTTCCAGTTCTAGGAGTCTGACATTTTCACCTCCTTTACAGAAAAGTCTCATAAACTTGTTTTCTGGGGAAGAAAGACTGTTCCTCGTTTTAGGTTGGGGTTTTTTTTTATGTTGGTTGGGTTTGGATTTTTTTTTGGTGTTTTGTTTTTGGTTTGGTTTTTTTTTGGTAACACATTGCATTACTACTTGTGCTACCAACACCTCCTTTCTGAAAGTGTCAGCACACCTTTGACTTTTGGACTCCTGGCTGTGTGCCCTGCCTCTCCCTCACTGACCACATCAGTAAAATAAAGTCCGTGAGCTCCAGCACAGCTGTCTCTCCCTAAGGAAATACCTACACCAGAGGACACTGTGACTGCAGACTCATTCCCAGAACTGCAGGATGATTCAAAACTCACTGGGGATGCAGCAAAGGGAGAGCAAATACCAGCTCCTTTGCCAAAAGCTTTACAATGCACCAACCATCATTTCATATTCGTCTCAGATCAATCTTCCAATCACCATCCTGTATTAATGTGCACCAGATGGTGACAGTGCACATAAATTAAATTGGGAAGATTGGTGATAGTGGTGAATACAGTGAGATTGCTGCTAAACGAAGCTCTCCCTCCACATTTAGCACTCTAACCAAACGCAGCCTCACAGTAGGGACCTTGCTCTTCTGCATTTCTTGCCAGCTGGGTAAACAGAGAGGTTAAGGCAAGAACTGTAAACTTGATCTGACACCCAAATCCATAGAAATAATTTAAATAATTGCCTAAGTGCCTTATCGAAGGCACTGGGTACTCACTGGACTCAGAGATTCCACTATACCACTGAAGACTGTTCTGGCATCTCTGCAGAGCTTTAGGAAATGAACTGCCAGCACCTGAATGGGAATATCTTTATCTGATTTATCCAAGATCACTCAGCAAGCTCTGATCAACAAAATCTAAACCCTTCATTTCCCCTTTCTCTCATCTAGGCAGTTTATGCATTAACACGCCAATCTGATATGGCAATCCCAGTCATCTGAAACTCAGCAGAATATTTTCTTGAGCATCCTTTTAAACTTCACTACACACAAAAAAAAACTGGGCAAACAGCATGCTGACTGTAATAAAGAGCTTGTCTGCACCACAACCAAGAGATGTGAAGATGCAGCCATGCAGTCACTGAGCCTTGGGCTATTTGTGCAGAGAGCTCCATGGCACAGAGTTACCTGATTTAACTCAATTAAAGCCTTCTCAGTGCACCTGCAAGGTGGCTGTATGCCATCACAGTGTGTCAGAGGCAGGCACAGTCACACAGTCCAGCAGATTCTCTCCAAGAGGACCATCAAGATGCATTAAAATATGCTGGTTTCTTCTCTGTGTACTCAGCAATATCTGTCTTCATTTTGAAATTAAGAATTATTCTATGTGTCTGTTTGGTTTTCCCAAAAACCAAAATATAATCTCACATTTAAAGGGGCAGCACCCACAAAAGTCTGATTCTGCCTGAATTTCTCTGCTTGCTCTTACCTCTTTCCTTTCTGCCACAACCAAAAGCAGGTACAGGGAAACAGGCTTTCTCACTTTGCTTATTCTGGACTTGCTTTCCATTTCCCAGGTATAATCCTGCTGGTTTTCTGCTTTGCTTGTGTGGACTCAGGAGGAGAAGGAGTTTCAAAATGAGATCCCAACTCAAAAAAAAATTATCTAGAAGATTTGAAACCACCACAGAAAAAGAGTATTTAGACTCCAAGTTGTCCCCTTAATTGTGAAAGACACAAGCCCCACTGCACCCATCTGTCAAAGACTGGTGACAGCAATGGAATCTCAGAGGTTGGATGGGCCTTTTGCTAACATTTTCCATCCTAGACATGTTTCCACGAGAGAGCAGCAGTGGCTGTTCAGGTAGGGGTGGCCTTTACAGGGATGAAAGAGGTGTGAACTCCTCTTGGAGTTACTGATGTGCTCTCATTTCAAGGGAGGTTTCATTTTTTTTTGTCTTTATCTTTTCTCCCAGACCCTAATTGCATGACTCCACTCTGCTGCTCAAAATCTTTTCCTGAAACAGACAAGTGGAAAATGATTGCAATTTTCATAGCTGCTATTGATGAGGTAACAAGGTAACAATGGTAACAAGGAAAACTGTTTGAAATCCTGCCTGACCCCAGGAAGGAGGGGTGGCAGGTCCTCTTCCCTCTGTTGTCACAAGGCAGTGGGAGGAATGTGTTGACAGACACCAGAAGCTGTGTAGGGGATGGAGTGTCCCCAAGAACTTCTCTGAGGCTTCAGATCCCTCACAGAGACTGCATGTGGGACATCAGTTATTAGGCTGCTTGGCCTGGGAAGACATCTGGCTTTCCTTCCCACTAAGCCCCTCAGACTGGGGCAAGGACAGTGGATAAGGCATTGGCACTAACAAGGAGCCCTTTTCAGCAACAGATTGTGGAGAGACCCACACATCCCAGCATGGTAAAGCATTCAGGTGAGCATCTCAAACATCCAGGTGTTTCAGTCTGTTCAAAATTATAAAAATATCCCCACTCTGAAGGTCCTGGATGAAGGTATCAAGAGGACAGCTAGTTATATCTGTTACCCTCCTGTGTAAGTTCCTATGCTCATTGAAGGTGCTGAGCACCTGGGACCACACTAACCTTAACATAACCTAAACACCAACCACCATAACACCACTATGGTTAATAGGACTAACTGGGTCAGTGTAGGATGTTTAGAAAGCTAGATCCATATAATATTGTTGGGAGATAAGAATAATCTGAACAACATCAATGAACAAACTAAGATACTCTCCCTTTAATACTATAGTTAGTCATTATTTGAAATAATGTCCTTTCCACAAATGGATAAAGCTAAAAGGATTGTTTACAAAAACACATAATCACTGATCATTTGGTAAATGAAACAAAGAACAACAACAAAACAAAACAAAACCCACACCAAAAAACCTTCTAGTTAGCAAAATATTACCACTAGTAACTAAATCATTGTTCAGCAGAAAGTCAGGGTTTGTCTTTCTGCCCTTCACAGAGCTAGTTCTATTGGGAAAATGACCAAAAGCCTCTGTAAATGCACCTGCCCACGTGAAACACATACTGATGGGACACCTAAAGATACTTACATGGATAAAGATAACTGAGCACAAAGTAATGTCTTTGGATACACAGACAGAAAACTGTCACTGATACAGCTGAAGGCACCCTGAGCAAATCAGACCCTGGGTTACCTGTCTTGTAACCCAGGTAGGAGATGTAGTTTGTCTGGTCTAGTTGCAAAAGTTTTCTCAAGCAACAAGTAAGGCTAAAAGTGATACGATACAAAGACACACCAGAAAAATAGGAGGTCAGCAATGCTAACTTAAATAGGAGCATCTGTTCCACACAAACCACACTGTGGAAGGTGAGCCAGACAGCAGAAATGCCTCCTTCATCTGAGCAGAGAAGAGCAATTTGAAATAGCAAATTTGAAATTTCAGTTCTGGTTTTGATACTGAATCCATCCTGACTGAATTCTTTCATCTCTGTGGCTCAGGCTCATCATCTGTAAAAAGGGGGAATGAACACTGAACACTCTATTGCTACCCCAGACCATAGGATATTATGGCAAACAGAGAAAATGGATTGCAAAGACTCTTTGGAACTGCTACAATAAAAATCCTCAAATGAAATATTTAGGCAAAATGTGTTTTGAATAAGTAACACTAAAAATGTTATGTATACATCCAATTAGCCTTTGTCAGCCTCTCCTATTATTGACACCATCCTGATACAGTCCCTCATGACATCCCCTTGTTACCTTGTTACTCAACTGAAAATGGAGCACTGTTTGTGCTCCTTGCCCTCTCCTGTAGAAGCTGTCTGCCACTGTTAGCCAGGATTTACTATATTTGATTTCTTTCCTGTGAATGAGAGCAAAAAGAAAACCTACTGACTTGAGCTCCAGCAGCAGCAGCAGCAGCAGCAACAGCCCCCTGTGATTTAGCTGCTCCCTCCCTGCTCCAGTTTTGAGTGTCAGCTGCAACCCACTCCCCACTGAGCAAAGCAGCTCAGCTTTAGAGCATCTCTTAATTGAAGTTAGAACCTCCTGTATGTGAGTAGGAGTCAGCTGGGGTGAAACTCAAGCTGCCAGTGCAGTGAACACAACTCCGATTTTCAGCTGCTACATTAATTCTTGTTCATGTAACAACTCATTTTCCTGAACAACCTCCCCTAAGGAGTTTTTTTAATTGCATTGGTCAGATTTCTTTTGTCAAGTCTTTTCTCAAGGTTCAAAACAGCTCTAGGAAACTGAGGGCAGGGAGGGAATTGATCTGCATCATCATATTGCTTCCCTGCAAAATATTGCATTTGAATACAACTCAGCTATTTTGTTCTTACACCCTTCACAATGCTGAATAAGCAACACAGAGCCAAGATTTGTTACTTTTCAAGTGTATTACTACATTTATCATCTTGTATTTCTGTTTAACTAGAAGGCATATCCTCAGTGTCTTTGATGAAGAATATTATTGCAAAGAACACAAACAGCTTCCCCTGCATCTTCTTGTCCTGAAATGTTCCTTTCTCCAATAGATAATGTAATAAATCCAAGAATGCCATGTGAGTTCCTGTTTCCAATCCATCAGTGAACAGTGTGTTCCTGTGTCTCAGCTATGTGCTCTTCAAACTGTCTCCTAAATTGCAGGCTTGAAGTTCCCTTCATATTTCATGATTTTCAAGGTGCCAGTTGAGCTGGGATGAGCTCTGACATCTGCCACTTAAACACAGCATTAGTATGGTCTGAGCAGTGAGTAGGTTTGGGGATAATGAGCCTGAATTTTAGAATCCAAAAAAAGGGATACAGACCTGTCCCATTACACCTTCACACCTGCATAAAGGGTTTTTTTGTCTCTCTCTCTCTCAAGTTGCAGCCCTGAGAATTTAAATATCCAGCTCTCTATATCTAGGTCTATGCACTCCATCATGTAACCCAACAACAGACAGAAATCTGCTCTGTTGCAGGTGAGCTGGCACTGCATCTGTCTTTTAGTGGTCCAAACCATTAATACATGCAAAACTTCTACCATCACCATTTAGCTGATTCACAGCTTTTGGGAGGAGAATGCTCTTAATCTATGGAGCAATTTCAAATAATTATTTTCCAGGGATGGCTTAAAAGTACATGCATTAAAGAATAGTTTGATAAGGGAGGTATGCCCTAGGGTGTACGTCAGGACAGCTCTTGTCACAAAAACTTTTAAAGTGAACAAGTTCTAGATTTCAAGTCTCACCTATCTTTTTGCCACGGCGAGCACTGACAATAGATATTGGGCAGGGGCTGAACACAGGGGCTGAACAGCAACACACCAGTGCTACCCATACTTTTCTTCTCCTGCAGGCAGGAAAGGTGTGGTAGCCATAAAGATCTGCTATTTAAATTTAGGATCAGACTTTGCTGAACTTGTCCTACTCATCACTTCTAACCTTGCTTTTACCTGCTCAGCACTTCACACCTTCCCTCTGCAACATCTGCCTTTTACTTTCAGTCTGTCCTTATACCTTGATAACCTTGGAAGAGTGATGGGAATCAGAATATAGGAAGAAAAGAGCCAAGGGGGATTTAGACAGGTGACTGGCAGATTGCTCCCCTAAGGAATCAATAACAATTTTGGATACTGAGGCACTATGAGGATTGCAAGTGAGGCTTCTTTTGTAGCTAGTTTCACAACATCTTGATGGAATGCATCAATGTTACCAGAATTGTTCAGAAGAGAAAATAGATTTTCTGATCCTAATTGCATCTCTTCATCATAAACCTGTGGGTTTACCTATACATTAGGAATTTTTCCCATGGCATACATACATCTCTATGCCCCTATGTGCCATATCACCTCCCATACTAGCTGCATGCAGCACAGCTGTCACCACCAAACTGGAACAGGTCTAACCAGGCATGGAGACACTCCAGTGTGAACTGGCATGCTGTCAGGGAAGTGCTGCTCCAAGAGCAATTTGGTTATAACATACCAGGAAGGAAAAAAACCTCAACAACTCATTTGCACATACAAGGTTTTTCTCCTCAGCTAGAGGAATGCAAATGCCATACAGCCTTTACATTGCCTCCAACAGTATGGCTGATTATCACATCTCTAATTCCAGTTCACACAATCCACACAGCACTTTCTTATTATGGATGTGCTGCTGACATGTACAAAGACTGATTAGATAGTTAGACACAAGCCAAGGAAATAATAAATATATAACTCCACTTTTCAGAGAATTATTTTACTATAGGCACAGTTGTGTGCACAGTTGAATTTGTTTTCATAGCCTGATCTCTGCCCTTTCTTTGCAAAATATTCCAGCTATTGAGTTCAATAGATAAATCATATAATAATACTTTTCAGGTTTATCATTTTCCCATCTGTTAGACAGTGGACTATGCTTGACTATCCTTATTACAGCTCTTACAAAGTTACCTTCCTAATCCTATCATTGAGCCAAGAAATGCTTTTTCCCCTTATATACATGTCCCACCTTGAAAATGTACCCATTCCTTGTAATCAATATAGGAGAAAACTATACCCCTAAGGCCAAGCTCTCTTCTTTTCAGGTAAGCAGTGACTTGGGTGGCCAAGGGACATCTTCTGGTTGCATACCAAAGGGGACTGGCTAACAGTGGATAATCTACATAGGTAAATAGATGGGTCAAACTCTACTGGTCAGGTCCCAGGGTGTCATCAGTGGTCACCTTCTCCTGTCTAACTGGTCACTTATGGACTGTGCTCAAAGACAGCTTCATAATACAGAGGTGCAGACTGAGTTGCAGCTACACACTGCAATAGATAACCTTGGGTTTCTGCTGACCAGCCTCAAAGAGGACTCAATAAAACTAGAAAAGATGCAGCAAAGACTGATAAGGTTGTTCAAAGGTACAGAGTAACTCTTCAGTTGAAGAAAATATGACTGCAAGGAAATAATATGACAGAAGCCTGTAAAATCAGGCATGGGATGGAAATGGCAAACAGGAAAGGCAGCATCAGATGAAAGTGGCAGGTGGGAGGCTCAAAACAAATGCAAAGAAATATTTCTGATATATCATGTTCTTAAACAGCAAAGCAGGTGCTGTTGTAGGTGCTAGAACTCTTGAAATGCAATTGGACAAGTTCCTGGAAGAAAGACTCTTTAAGGTCTTCCAAACATCAGCTTTAACTAGTGATATGACCCACAAAGTGCAGGAGGCTAGGAGAGTACAATGGGAAACATCCTTATGTTCCTGTCCTGTTCTTACACCACCTGTGTTGTGCTACCTGTGTCAAGTGGCAATTGGCACAAAAAGAGCCTGAACTGGATGGGTAATTGGCCTGGCCTGGTATACTTGTTCTTGTGCTCTAACTGAAAAAGAGTTTCCAGGCAGTAAAAATAGTAAAGTAACCTCACACCTAAACAGAAGGTGCCTTTATTCTAGTACCATCCACATGAGGATTATGATAAATAACTTGATTTTCTAGGGCCTAAACTTTGCCATTTGTAAAATGATCATAATGGTGCCCACCTTTTAAAGATACTCCAAGATCTGCAACTGAACAAATAACAAAATGACAAGGAGTGGCCCATGTTATTAGCCAAAACCTCTAAGCCACCTAAATGTGTTGATATGTGCTGGTGCTCAAGTCCAATTAATCAAGGGTCTGTGACAAGGCTTTAAAAGAAGAAGTAGAAAGCCATCAGGCATTACATTTGATTTCAAGAAGCACCAAGTATTGCTGAGTATTTAATGCCTTTTGAGATCAAACCCTCCATTTTGTGTTTATTTTGGGATCTAGAATGCCTGAAAACAGCCTGAGCTGCTGTTTTCAGAAACCTGAAGAGTCAAGTCCAAACCTACGTGGCCTGTTTATGGTTACGAGATGTTGCAACAGGAGTGACAGGATCAAACCTGGTAGATTCCTGACTCCTATTAGGAAACAAGTTGGGGAGGAAAAAGCAAGCTGGAATTACACTGCCTGCAATGCAGAGAGGATATACCCAAGTCACCTTTAAACACTGCACTTGGATACGCCGTGTCAGCACAGCTGCAAGGCTTGCCTGGGAAGCAAGGTGAATTACCAACTCCATTATGGGGCAGTTAGGAAGCTACTACTCTCTTTTAAATTGGCCATTAGCTAATTTCAAGTGGACCTCTGCAAAGTTATTTTGCACAGCAGCATTGCAGCAGAGGCACACTCATGTCTATGTGGTCATCCAGGCAGTGCCAAGAAGCTACCTTGGCAGCTGGTCAGCTGCAATGAGACTCAGGCTATTCCCCATCCCTGCCCAGAGGAAAAAAACTCCACGAACAAGGTTTCTTCAATCTAATTCTCTTCGAGTTTAGGCTGACTTTCTCCTTTGTGTATAGCCTCATAGATCTAATTTTTGGCAGAGAGCAAGCACCAGGTGTATCATTCCAGGTCCTGACCACTCAGCAGCTCCCTCCAACAGAGAAGCTGCATCTCTTGATCTCCCAAAGGGTTTTGTAATTAAATATTAAAGAGTGCTGTTCACTCATTGTTTTTCAGGCTTTCATTTCAGCTGTCAGCTCACTACCATAACATCATCATTTCTCTACAACTCTCCTCAGTAAGGATTTGATCTGCCAGTCCTGAGTATTATAGTTTTTCTGTATTAGTCTCCTACATCTCAAGGTTAGTTTACACTGTTGGGATTTCTTGTAGGGAACTTGCTGCTTTGCTTTGTGGTCTATATCAGATTGGTGTTTATTTTGGAAAAAAATTTGTAACGGTTTACAATAAGACCCTTGTTTCACAACCCTTCAGTTTTAAGTTCAAATAGAATTCACATGGTCTCTAGTTTTCCTATTACAGCTGCCAGGAAGGATCTCCATAAAGTTTTAAAGAAGGACCTGGTTGATAGAAAGGAAAACTCTGGTATCCTATTAGAAAGGAAGAAAATACACACAAACATGACAGCAATAGAAAGTTGTCACCAGTTCTAGGACAAGGAGGGGGGTTTACTGCAGCTCAGTGGAAGCAGCAGCCTTTTTAGAGGCAGAAGAAGCACTTCTAGCCTTCTTCCCAGCTAAGTGAGGTAAAAACCAGTTTACTGTCAAGAAAATCTCATATAAGGAGAATACCAACACTGGGAACTCTGCTCTCTCCTACAGCAATTTTGTATCTGTGCCAAATCGGGTGCCAGGCTGGAGCTGGGAGCAAAAGCACTAAAGGGCACTTGCTGGCAAGAACTTCTGCAGTTTGCAGGAACTTTTGCCTTTTGGCATATATAGTGTTATCACTTCCAGTGTTGGCAACTAGCATCTCCAGGAGAGCTGTCTATGACTGCACAAGTCTTTGAATGAGCATATACAGTGACTATTGTTCATTTGTCTCATCTCCTTCTCAATAACAGCTGTGTGTTAGAGACATTCATTCAAATATGCATGATGATGAAGATTTTGCTCCCCAAAATGCAGTGGCAGAGGGCTGGAGATATGCCTGGGATATGGGGTTTGCATCACAGAATCTTTTCAATGAATGATTTTCTTGTTTGCAAAACCTACATTTCTATTTTCACACCTCCACACCTGCTGTTTGGGAATGCATTCAGGATTTCTAGTAACTTTGCAGTGCAGTTCCTTCACAGCTCCAAAGCTGATCAAAAAGAGTACCTGGTGAAGAGGTGAGGAATATGGGTCAGATCCCCAGATAGTGTAAAAGCAGTGGATCACAAGTGAGGTCAAAAAGTGTAATAAGAACTAATTCTACATTTTAGACTTGCAATAATATGCTGTAAGCTTGAAAAGGATGGAAGGAATTGTGGATTGGTGCTCTCTAACCCTCCCTCTCTGCACAGGTATTCTCCTCAGCTGGTGCATGTCACCATTGAAAGCTTAGTTCTTGGGAGGTTTAAGGAAATGTAAAAATTACAATTCATAATAATAAATAAAACCAAGAATCAGAATGTACATGGCAAAGGCAGTTAAGCACCTGCACGTTTCTACTATCAGCTATGTCTGCAACTGTCAGCCCTAAAAGGTCATTAAAATAATCTGCCTCTTTATCAAGAGCAAACTCTAGCTGACTGATAACACTGAATACATGATGCTAATTCCAGTCATCCCTGGAAGCTAAATTAACCCTTTCCTGAGCATCATATAGACTGCCTGTGATACATGAGCTGTCTTCATGCAATTACGTTCTTTTCCCATCAAAGGAATTTTCAGTTAATTCCATAGCCCTTTAACAAGCTTTTAATCTTGTTGCCATTTTGTTTGCACACCTACTGCCCTCTCTTCACAAGGATTTATTCTGTTCCCTTCAGATGTAAGCAGTAGCTGGGTTGGGAGGAAAAAAAAGCTCAAGTATCATTTGCACTTCTCTTACAGAGGACCCTGCCCCTATCAGGTGCCAAAACACTCAGCTCCCATTAACTTCAACCTGAGATAGTGGTGACTTTGCTAACATCATCAACTTTTCTCAGGTTTGGGTCCCTCAGACTTCTCCAGACACCAGTAACAATTTCATAAATGAGCAGGGATTTTGATAGATACAAAAGTACAGGAGGCTATCAGGTCTAATGGCAGAGCTGCAGATCTGCTTACTGGCAAGATAAGATCCCTTACATGTCCTAACCAGCTAAGCAACATCCCACAAGGTTTCAGCATCCTGTGTGCTGGGTGATAACTGCAAACACATCCCTCTGATAAGAAGCAATGCATGCCCTTTGCTAAGGCTTCAAATCCAGGGACACAGTGGGGTTTCTGGATAAATAGATTCCCCTCAAATATTTGTTTTGCCTGATAGATTATTCATAAGAGGTTTCAAATGCTCCAGACTTCAGTCAATAGCTGACTCTACAGTTCTCGCTGTCACTGCCCTTTTGATTTCCTTTGGTTTTCTTTCCTTGAGATCAAGGTGATCTATTTTTAGTACAGGGACTGGTTAAGTGAGGAGTTGCTATAGTGACAGCTGATACAAACTGAGTCCCACTGCAAATCCTTGGGCTGGGAAATGAACACTCCCTGAAGTGGGGCAGAGGCTGAGGATACCCAGACACTGCTCAGCATGGGGGACATTAATAACTGCCTGGGACTCTCAAGGTGATACTTAATGTGTATGAAACAGGCAGAAGACAGCCTGGGTGTCTGTCACAGAAAACACAGATCTTGATGGCTTTTCTGACCCAATATATGCATTTGGCCTCACACTGGTCTCCTTCTCCTGGTCTACTGATACATAACAGCTGTACAAGCATCCCTAGCTGTCTCTACCCAAGAAGTCATACTGTTCTTGAATATTCACCGAAACAAGGACAATTTTGTACCTGTGTTGGGTGGGAAAATATGCACAGTCAGGATATTTGCTTTCCTTGCAACTGAAAAACTGAGCATCACAGAAACATTGGCTGGAAAGGATGTCTGGAGGCCTCTACTCTAATGTCCTACTCAAAACAGGCTGGTATCAACCAAGACCAGGTCAACCATTGCTTTGACTAGCTAAGTCTTGAAAATCTCTAAGGATGGAGAGGCCATAGCCTCTGTAGGTTACCTGTGCCAGTGCCACACCACCCTCTTGAGGGAGGTTTTCCTAACAGCCTGGCCCTCCTCAACCACAAACTCGTCTTTAACTCCTTCTTTTACTATATGCCACTACTAGGAAGAGTTTGTCTCTACTGCCTCTGAAACTGCCCTTCAGGTGACTGCAAGCTGCTATTAAATTGCTCCTTAGTCTCCTCTCTGCTGTCCAGTCTCTTCAGCCTCTCCTCACAAATTCCAAAACTGCTCTAGGTCCCAAAACATTCTGATAGTCCTCCAGAAAAACCCTCCCCATTTTCCCAGCATTTTTGTGTTGGAGAGGACCAGAAATTGGACACCCTGTTCCAGGTGAAGCCCCACCAGCACAGGTAGAGGGCAAAAGTAACTCCCTTGACTGGATTTCTCCATTCCTCCAAATGCAACACAGTATGTGGTTCACCTACTGATAATGACAGCACATTTCTGGATCATTTTCCAGATTAAATCCACCACAACCCCCAGGAGTCAGTCAGCAGTACCCAGTGTATACGGCTGCACACACTCACCTCACCCAGGTCCCTAATGAACATTATCAGTCCCATACTGGCCCCTGGATGCTGACCATTCCTAAATTCAGGTATGTCCCTTGGGAAATGTCAGTATTATTGCAGCATACCTTCCTTTCAACTCAGTCCTTCTCTCACAGAGGCTGGTGCAGTCCTCACCTCTCGATACCCACCCAAATTTTGTTGTCACTACTGCAGCTAGAGCTTTTCTGTTGCAAACTTGTCATCTCTTTCATGTCTCAGTTTGACTTGCCATCTCATTTCTGTACCATCTGTATTTCTTAAATTGATTTCTTGCTCCATTCTTATTTTTTATCTCACATTATACTCTATGCAAGCAGTGGGGATGACACAAATCATCTGTTCCTCTCCAGGAGCATTGCCCTCCAGGAAAGGCAGGATTGTCACAGGAATCCTGTGTTTGCTATCATTATTCTTGCACTGACTGAAATAAAACCACGGGGCCAGATGGGCAGGATCTGTTAAACAATCCGGTGGCTGTAGCTCTGGGAGTGTCAAAAGGGTCTTTGTTACCCCACAGAAAACACAGCACTGGGAAGCAGCTGTTTTCCTATGCCTGGAAAAAACCCCTGAAGAAATGACAGGATGTTATTAATTAATGTCAGCTAATCCTATCATTTCTCCTTCAGCTAAATTGTCCCAACTTTATCACAGGAGGAGCAGAAAAAGGACAGGATGGGAACTCTCTGTACAAGTGTGCAATGCAGCACTGGGGTCTGTCCTTACACCAAGTAAGGCTGGGTGACCTTTCCAACAAGGAGAATTCAAGCCTTTGAGCCAAGCCTGCCAGCTGTACACTGATATCTCACAGAGCAGCCCTTCATCTCTCAAGACCAAAGCCTTCACGTGTCAGTATGACTGTAATGACAATCAAATGGCTAAAACAATTTCAAGATGTTAAATCTCACTGCTCTGAGCAATTTTAAGTCCTTGAACTGCTTTTAGGTTGGACAAGAATAGAGGTGAAAGTAGAAAACAGCTGAATCTTGGTAATTCCTGGGATTTGCTGATCCACTAAACCTGACAAACTGCCTTAACAACATCTTTGAAATTGCACTATTGGGCAATTCACTGAAACTTTGAGCAAGGAGTCAATAGTCCAAAACATTGATTTCTAATTAAACAAAAGTACCCACCTACCTAAATGCTACTGTCAACTGAAATTTTTGGCTGTGAAAACAGATCTGGGCTTGAAATGTGCTTTTGAAGTCTGGCAACAGGATTTGTAATATAGATGCATGGGAGTATAAATGAATTGTGGTCTAGCTTAGAACATTCAAATCAAGCAGAAAGTCAGTCTAGGATAACAGCTCCTCATACAGATAATCTTCTGAAAGTGAGAGCCTTTGGAAAGCATAGAGAAAGCAGGGAAAAAATTATCTCTATGTTACTCCCAACTCATGCAAGAGGGATGAAAGAGGATGCATGGAAATCAGTAATTCCAGTGATGTTTAGCATGTAAGTTGTGACCCTGCAGCATCCATCATGAAGTCACTCCAGGCTGTGCTCTTTACACTGAGGTGTCATACATGAAAGTCTTATCTACATGATTTTATTTTTGACCTCAAAAATGAATCAAATATAGTAATTTATATCACAAGTAACAGAGACAGTGCACCAGCCTTACATACAATAACAGTATTGACCTGTTACCTGAAGATAACAGAAGTGGAGAATGGAAAAAGGAAGTTCTGATAGATACATAAATATCATCTGCTTTCAGAAACAGGCAGTGTCTGCACCTGGTTTTGTTCACAACCAGTGCCTGACTTCCTTCTGTCTCAGTTTCTCCTTTTCCACCTCAATGATCCTCTCCCCATACTTGCATTTTACAGGTTTACCTAGATTCAATGCCATGATTTGTTTTTGATTTCACGCTGTCTTTCAGGAAAAACATTCATCCTGTTTTTCAAATAACACTATTTGAAGAGTAGCAGAAGTAAAGAAAAGTAGCCTTAAGAGAGTAAAAAACTGAAGTCTCTCTGCTGCCTCTGTGCCTGAGGGACAAATAGCTGTACTCACAAGCAGCAACAAGGACCAGGACCACATGGACTTCTCCCAGATGGAAGCTCTCCTTGCCCAAAACCTCTCTGTACAGTTTGTAAAATAGCCTGCTGAAAGGGAGACTGGCCCTGCTGCTCTCATCCACCACATTGTTGACAACAGCACGTCAATGCTGAGTAATCCAGTCATTTATAGTAATATAGATATTTTTGACCAAACTTTGTGACGAGACACACAGACCTGCCTGGAATAGGACAGGGAAGAAGTGTCAGTGGGCAGATTCATTTGCATCACCGGTCTGGAAATTTGTGCCTCAAGAACATACTGTATTTTCACGTGTCTAATCTGCCCTTCAGACAAAAATAACTTCTTTGAAAATAAATTACTCAGAGAATTTACATTCTTGGACAACTCATCACGAGGGCAGAGTCTACAACTTCTTTAAGCCCACAGGAAGGATGCTGCTGGGCTCTGCACCAGGAGGGAGCATGGGAAGAGCCCAGGGCAAAGCACTCAGCTCAACTTAATTCCATTTCAGTTTCCACCACATCAGTGGAGGTTTCCTGGGGTTTGTTACTATCTGAATTTACTGGTACCTGCTTGAAAATACTTTGCTGATTCTACTGCTTTATGGCCACAGTCCTTTTCCCCCCATTCAGAATACTTCAAAGCTGCACACAAAGCTGGGATGTGCCAGGACTGTGACTATAAAGAAGCATAAAATGGCAAAATGAAAAGTCTCAAGCATTTAATCCAGCTCCATCACCACTTTTCTGCTTCCTGACAACCAAGCACAGAAATTTCACAGCTTCCAAGTCTCTGTGCTCTCTGTAGTACAAGATTAATCAACACTGATCAGCCAGGGCTGCACATTTTCTAAAATCACTGTCAGCTCAACAGAGCATGAAAACCAGTAGAGAAAATCATTAACAAACCAAAGCAGTCTCAGTTTCTCATGCCCAAGTCTCTGATGATGTTGGGTTTAAGCTGCTTTTCTGAAGCAACAGGATTTTGTTCTTTCAGTTCGTTTATGGCAGCACTGGAATATGCAGCAATTCCTTCACTCTCCTTTATTTCTTCAGATTATTTTTTCACCATGATTTCTCCCCCACTGCCTCATAACAGAAACATCCCATCAGAATGAGAAAAACTACTATCTCAGCTCTTGTCCTCCCATAAGCAGCATCACCCACTTTGGGCCGAAGCCCTGGATAAGCTGCAGCTTCCCAGGCTGGAAGAGCAGATCAAGTTCTGTCTCCTGTTGCAATTTCCTCTCCATCATGTTCTCTGCGCATCATGTTTACATCATGTTTTTCTACCACCTTTTCTGTTCCTCTTCTCAGTGCAACTCTCTGCAACCCAACTTGTGCCAATAAATGGTGATGTGAGCCAGGCTGAATTATCCCCTGGATTTTATTTGCATTTGGAGAGGTTGTGGGGCATCTTCTCTTTGTTTTGGTGTAAGTCCTTGCCCGTGGACTGCTGTGTGAGCTGGTCACATCCAATGGCACATTAACTCCACGTGGTGATCACATGGAGGGGAAGAGCATAATTTCTCTGCTTGACACATCTTGATCCACACTCACACTCAAGTCCAGGGGTCTGGGAAGGACCATGGCAAGCACTGGAAGAAGCCACCTGAGTTTTTGACTGACAGGGGAAGGCATTTCCTCTTGGGTTGAGTATTTAAAGATACCATAACCTACTGCACCTCTCAGAGCCTCAGCAGCCCTTCAAGCCACAGCAGTTAGCAGCAACATGAGATGAAGCATGTTCACTGAGCAAGTTACGAAGTGGCTCAGGGACAAGTCCTTGCTCTTTGCACCAGGACTGCCTGATTTATGTGCATGGCAGGGCTGAAGCATGTTTGCATGTGTGTGTATTGGGGTCTGAGATTCACTCCAAATTTAGACCTAATTTGCACCTAATTATAACTGGCAGGGAAATTGTCCTCAAGAATGTTATTGAGGTGGGACAGACCAGGGGCTGAGGGGCAGCACTGAAGTTTGCTTGAAGCCCCCTTGGAATTGGCCTGTCAGGGCTCAGCTTTGGCACCTGCTGATTAAAATCCACAGTAACAAATCCCAAGAGGAGCAGCATGGGCAAGGAGACACTGCTGGGCATTTCCACATGCCTAAAAGACTCCAAAAGGAGCCATTTGAGGCTAAATGCCCAGGCACAAGGCAGTGCTGGGGTCACAGCAGCCACATGTGCTGCAGAGCAGTTCCTTCTCTGGGCACTCATGGCTTGGGTAGGGAAAAACAGTGTTAACATTATACCTTTTGCATATGTCATTCAATCCTTTGTGGAATAGATGGTGTCCTTTAAAGGGCAGAGCAATTAGCCTTGCTGGGGCCAACAATTTTTCCGCCTACAGAAATGCCACAGAGCCTATCCACTTACAACACACTGGTCAGCAGCAGGAGCTGGCAGGCAGAGAAGCTGCATGAACCCTGCACAGGTGGTCAGCAACTGCAATAGGAAGGAGGAAGCTATGCAGTGGTGATCTAGAGGTTGGAGAAATTTTGGGTAATCCCCATCCTCAGCCCTGCCAAAATCATATTGCATAAATCAGCTTCCCAGCTGTTTGGTGGATAGCTCAGGCTTTTTAGGTCTCCCTGTTGGCTGCTCCTCTGCTGGAGCAAACAGATCTCTGCCTTCACCCCATAGTTCTCCCTGCTCTCGTTTGCTTCTCGTGCTCATTCATGTTTTCCTCCTTTCCCTCTCTGTGTGCTCTCTGCTTCTCTTTGGCCATACTCAGGTCTCCTCTTGCTGTTCACTTGGCATAAAAGGCCTGTAAGATTCCAAAACCAGGGAATTACAGAGATGCTCATCCTTGGAAATGACACCCTTCACTCCTCTACCAGGATGCAAACCTCCTCAGAGGTGCAAAGGATGGGGTTTAGCTCAACAGATACACAGAAGAATGTATTCCTTGATAACTTTACTTCCAGTGGCCTGATGGCATCTACCCCTGAGAAGACAAGAAGCTACGCTGGCATTGGAGGATTCTTCTTTAAAATCCTTACAGAAATGGCCAAGAAAAGCCAGAAATTCCAGATTCAACTACTCCAAGTGTCAGATTACCCCTTTAGAGGCATCAGGATATTTTCTCATTTCCTTTTCCACCCCTTTTCTGAATAGCAACCTTCCAGTATCTTCATAGCGACCTTCCAGTATCTGAAGGGGCCACAGGGAAGCTGGAGAGGGACTCTTTGCTAGGAACTGTAGTGATAGGACAAGGAGTAATGGATATCAATTGAAGGAGAGGAAATTTAGATTAGGTATTAAGAAGAAGTTTTTTTTTTTAGTGTGAGGGTAGTGAGACACTGGAACAAGTTGTCCAGGGAGGTTGTGGATGCCCCAACCCTGGTAGTGCTCAAAGTCAGGGTGGATAAAGCCTTGAGCATCCTGGTCTGGTGGGAGGTGTCCCTGCCCAGGGCAGGGGAGGTTAGGACTAGATGATCTCTAAGGTCCAGTCCAACTCCTTAACATACTATGATACTGTGAATACAATCCAAGCTCATTTAGCAACAGGGAGGCTGCAATAGCAGCATGACCACCCTGGGAGAGCAGGGTGAGAAAGCCCATGTTGGATTGCTGTCATTCATTTCTTATCCCTGATGGTAGCTGAGAACTAAATGGGATGCACTGGTATGTGACTGACCCTGATGAGCCACCAAGCCTGGCTGCTACCAGCACTCCTGCACACCACTAACACTGATCATAAAACCTGCTGAGTGCCAGAAGTTCCTTGAAAGCTGCTCAAAAAGTGTTGGTTGAGGCCTAATAGCTAAGAGATATAGATTAAATCCAGAGAATAATGCAAATATTTTGTTTTGACATTTCCCTGCAATTAATTAAGGCCATTTGGGGTTGAGGGTGGGGAAGGCATTTGCAAGTGTGTTAACTTGTTTCTTGAAACAAATCCAGACTCTGCTGGGATGGCAGAGGCAATCCCAGTGGCAGAGCATCTGAGGAAGGCAGTAGCCCTCACACATCCTGTTTGGTTTTTCTCACTCCTGTGACTTGGTAATTCTCTGTTCATGATGGAAATGCGATGCAGAGAGCTGACCTGGTCATGGTCTTATGAGAATGGCATCTGCAGAATCTGTAGAGTGAAAACTGTGCAGAAAACTCTGCCTGATGCTCACCATACACCACTCGAGTGGGCTACAGAGCTGGATTAATGGGAATGAGGAAAAGGAGGTGCACCTATTTTGGCATTTCTGGCATTACACCTTCAATTCTTTTTATATAACTCTGTCACAAACATTACAGTTCATATAGCCAGTACTCTTGGTGTAGGACAAATTGTTTTTTCCATGGAGGAAATTAGAATGGGGTTTAGAGTTGGACTCAGGGAGAGCTGATGTGCAACACTATGTTTGATGCTTCTGGAAGTGATTCTTTTTGCAGGGGTTGGTTATTCCCACCTCATTGATGAAACCACAAGAGGAGAGGGAATTAGTAATCCAGAGTGCCACTCAATACTCAATCAATAGATATTTCTGCCTAGGTGAGACTTTAGGGGATTTTGATTAGAAATTTGGGAAAAATTTTATATCTGGGCAATCTCTAAGCTAAATATTCCCTCTCTTGTTGCATAAGCTCTGTCACCTGTCTTTGTGCATCTTGCTGACACTGTAAAACTCCAAAGACCTGGGTCATATCTCATTCACATCACCTTAACCTTCCCACAACTCCCACAGAAATCCTCAGATGGCTTTAGGAAAAGCAGAACAAGCCACCAGTACCTTAGATTTAAAATCCCTTAACTGTACAAAACAGAAACAATAGGAGAAGCATTTGCAAGGACACCTTAAAAATAACACAACTGACCACTAAACAAATTACAAAATATTAAATAATAGAAAAACAAGCTCTCTGGGAAACTGCCCATCCATCAGTTGTAATCACAAAATCTGTATGTACTTCATCATATGATCCATATGGTCCAACACTGCTCATATCTTCATCATTCTGCTGGATTTAACAGTGTCTCCTGATCAATAGATAGTAAAAGAGCCTTGCCTACCCTCTGTACATGTCAGCCTCTCTAAACTGAGCCTTATCCAACTGATTCAGTGTAACATCAGTTTTGAACCTCATAGTCACAGGACAGAATCTCTCAGCAGCACTCATAGTCTTCAGGGAAGCACAGAGTTGTAAAACAGATAGCATTAGTCCATATAGGAAATGTGTTAAACATTGTATTTCTCCACTATTCTTAAGCAAAACAGCCAGATCCTGTTGGAAAATCCCTTTTCTCCTGACCAGCTCATCCCTGTGTGATACACAGATACTTCCTGACACTCACAACTCAGCACCTGTTCCGGAGTTAATACTCAGTGACCAGGAAAAGCTTTTGATTAACAGAGAACAGTCCCTAAATGCAACTCAAACACAATTATACTGATAACTGCTTTATCAGAAAGGTCTGTTTTTAAATGCATTACTTATCAGGCTGATACGCAATTTTTCCCTCCTTAAAATTTTTCTTTCAATAGACAGTGCTCGCCCTAACATAGAATCTAGTTATTATTGTTCAGGTAAGGTAACCTCAGTCAACCACCCCTTTGGAATGTATCCTATAGCAATTACTGTAAAGGGTCCTGTACCATCACTCTTTTCTTAAAGATTAGAGCTGATGTGTGTTACAGGTGTCAGCTCAGATGTTCACCTCTGGTGCAAACCAACACAGAAATAACCTCGGTGTAAGAACAGCATGATTCAGTTGGTGAAACTGAGAAGCACAAAGTTGTTGCTCAGTTGTTCACTATCCCCAACTCGTTGCCCTCTCCCAAAGACCTGTGTCCCTCCTTTCCAGATGGGTAACGCAGAGGGTCCTTACCGAACAGGCCCCGAGGATCGGAGTGACGTCTCTCCAAGGTTTTGCATCGCTCCTTTCTCTTCTTGCTCCCTCTTAAGCTACCAAATCGCTTCATGAGCTGCAACATGCACTCGTGTGGCAGCAGCTGTTGTTCATGCCCAGGACTGAAGAAAAAAAGCAGCACAAGGGGCAAGGCAAGGTGGTGCTTACACCGAAAGCCCAGGTGCGAGAAAACAAAGCTCCAGAAAGACCATGTGGCTGCAGAAAAAGTCCAGCTTGCCAGCAGCTCAGCTCTGAGGGGCTCTGTCGTGGTGTTTGTGGAGAGCTGCTGTGCAGTAGGCTGCCAACCCTCGCACACCAGGCACCTCCAGTCTTAATTCCGGCGTACAGTAACTCACCCGCAAGTATGTGCGGAGACGGGGACAAGTTCAAAGTCTGCCCAGCTTGCAGCCACAGAGCTCTTATACATCAGCTGTCAGAAGCTTTGGAAACCAAAGCAATGTTTTCCAGTGGATCAGCTCATGCAGAAAAGGTCAGGAACTGCCTGATAAGCTCCCTCGTTTAAAAAGTACTACCTACGCAAAGGAGCCACAAGTCCTCTTGAAGGGAATTGTCATGTGCAGCTCGGAATGATGACTCTTCAAACAGGCTGTAAAAGGAAACCACCCCGGACGGACAATTCCTGGCAGTGAGTGTCCCAGGCACACTCACACCGTGACATGACATCACCCAACTATTTTGATTCATGTGAGCTGGGCCTTCGCAGAGACAGGACAGTCCAGCTGCCTGTCTGTCCATGAGCTCCAAAACTCCCAGCCCTCCACAGCTAAGGACTGACGGATTCATGGGAATGATGTTCTGCCAATTCATAAAAAAAGAAGGCTGATACTTTCTAGAAATTGTAGCCAGAGTGATGTGCTGGACTTTGTCTAGCAAGGTGTCCTCCCTGTGCTACACACATCTATAAGCTCTGCATAGATTGCTCCATTCAAATTTGCTGTCTGCAAAGCAAAAGGCACTGGTACAGCTATTAGTAACACAACTGAAATCTACCTCATGGTCTTTTCAATGAGACAAACATTCATGGGGCTGTTGCTCATCCCAACCATTCAGGGTGTGTGATGTTGGGCTCTGAGTGCTCATTCAGAGCTGTTTATTTTAGAAAAGGGTTTATCAGCACGAGCTGGATCTTGAGCAGCTGGAAAAGAGTGCAAGCATGATCCAAGGCATGATCAGACTGTTGCAGCCAACCTTCCTAAGATTATAGTAAATGCTCTGTTAAATCAAAAGCTTTTTTTGAAAGTTACAGAGCATCAGCCCTTCCTCTGGATATCACCAGAATTTGAAGCTCAGATAGTCAAAAAATCAAACACTATGTGAGTGATGAGAATTTTATCTTTTTAATTCTTCGAAGGAATTAAAGGTTATATCACCCTTTTCCTTGCCAAAGAAGCATTCCTTTTTTCTTTGTGCCCATGACTGCTCCTGGGACTTAGTATCATTAGAAGGGAAAAGAAAAACCAGCCATGTATACTGCAGAAAAGACCTTTAGCACTGATTCTTTACAAGCTCTGGTCTTTCAGAAAGATGCATCAATGCAAGGATGTGCCAGGACTCCAGGGACCCCAAGAATATGTACAGAGGTGACAGCAGGTTCCTCTGGCATCCTCAGCCACCTGAGGCTGCCCTTAGTTCACCCTATGGAGAATGTGGAAGAAGGCAGTACAGAGGCCACCTTTGTTCTTTCCCTTAGTGACCAAAATAACTAAACTATTACCAAGACCCTTGATTGCCTTCCAGACAATGCTTTCACCGATATCCAAGTGAGATACCACGATAATCAATTTGAGGCTGTTCTCAGACTTTCCCTTTCTGACTTGTCCTCCTACTTTCCTTTACTCCCATAGTTGTGGCCCCGTTTCAGCTCTGCAAGTGAAGATCCCAATGCTTTCCACCAAATAACAATCTTCTGCATAAAATCACCTGTCAGCACAGTGCATTTAGAAATCCTCCTCTCCAGCCTCTGCCTTGAGGCTCACTTCACCCAGGGCAGAGCAGACTCAGGTGGAGCAATTAGAAGCACTGAAGGATTGGCAGGAGAAACTATCCGTGTTAGTTAAATACTTGGTTTAATGTAGCTGTGGGAAGTATTAAGCTCTGCACACCTCATCTGGCCTTGTGTGATCACCACTTTTACCTCTGCAAGCTTCATCTCTGCTCTTCCTTCCCTTCATTCTGCCATGCTCATGTCACCACAACTGAGACAGTAGCCACAGTGGGACAAGATCTGTCTCTCCCCATAAGAACATTTCATGGGCTTACTTCCATGAGAGCAATGACCTCCTCACT
>NW_008671306.1:65520-68441 GCF_000695815.1 Acanthisitta chloris
CAAAAGCAAACCTGGATCTTCCTTGCTGCAATTTAAGCCTACTGCTTTTTCTTTTATTCACCATGCACATGGAGAACAGATTGTTCCTTTCTGATCTAGAGTCACCTTTGGTATATTTGACAACAATTATCCAGTTCCCTTTTCAGTCTTTATTTTGCCAAAGACACAAGGAGTGTTGCTTACAACACCAATGCAATCTGTACTTCAAGTTTCCCTTATTTAGGAAAGCATTCCTCATTCTTCAGTGGCCAAAGGACTGCTGAGAATGATTTAATGTCACCAGAAAGCAAAAAAATTTAAATCCCTTTTTAATGAGATAAGAATTGGTATTGCTTCAGCACAGAAACAGCCCTTTTTGATAGAGGCCAAGGATAAATAGTCACTGATGACCTTTTCAAGCAGGGCCATTGCACCAGGAGGGCTCATTTCCCCCTTATTAAGGAAAGCAGCAAGACCCTACTGGTTCTACATAGAGCTACTTGAAAATGAAGCAACACTGTTTAACAACTGACTTCCACAGCAATTTGTTAAAAAAGCACTAAGTGCTTTGAGTACAATGTTTGTCTCCCACAGCTAATAGTCTAACAGATACTTGCACATTTACACCACATACTACATCTTCTTAATGATTCCAGTGGAAGGATCTTATAAAACTAATAATAAAAAGCTGGGCTTCAAAGAGTTCCTCTGGGGCCATCTATGTTCTGGAGATTGAAAACACAAATCCCTTCCAAACAACCATGAAATGGACTCTTGTCAAGCTACATTAAAGTCTCCCAAATTAGTTATTGCATGTTATGTTTTTTGAGCTGCATAAGGATAACACTGTCCCCTTCCAAAAACCATACATGAGCTCACTCTGAGGGGTACCAAACATTGGGCAGCCTAATAAAATTATTTTGAGGAAAGGAGCAAACAAACACTTGTATATGTATGTGAAATGCTTCCTTAATCCCACTGTATCTGTTAAACTCAACAGACTTAAGCTGTCTCATGGCCTTAGAACAGCCTCTACACTGACACCTTGCCAGTTTGCCTCCAGCCTCACCACCCTCCTGCCCCAAGTTTCCCTGACAGTTTGACTTTGATGACCTAGCAACGAGTTCAAAAAAGAGCCTAAAAAAGACCTCAGAGCCAAACAAAAAAAACCAAAAAACTTTAGACCTCCTGGATATTTCCCTTACACCAATTCCTGCCTTGATCCAACAGCCACCTGCACGCCCAGCCCACCCAGCAATGTCCTCCCCTGCTCATCCCTGCCCTCCATTACCTTAAACCACTTGTTGTGGGTTTTTTTTGAAAGGGAGACCAGAGCAGACAAAGTAAAAAAACCATAAACCTCCTTCTGCTCTCTTTTTCACTAATTCTCAGGACCACATAAAGAGAGGAGTCTCATGTCACAAGACATCTCCAATCCAGCCCCCCAAAAAGCCCCATCCATGGCTGCGCTCCCTCTTCTTGATACTTCTAGCTTTTAAGTTCTCCATCTCTCAAGATAAAAGCACCTCCCCCTGGTGATTTATTATGACTCTTTAGGCACAAACATAACAAAAATCTTCCTTTCTCTAGATGTGATGTGCATATTTGTTCTGTGAGGTAGAACTGGGGGTTGAGTCACCAGATGGGAAATACAGAGGATGCCATCACACCAACTGGACGATGTTGGTACCATGGTGTGTCTGACCCAATTGTCAGTTTTGAAATACAAACTGATTCATATCTCATGGAGGTGTAAATTCTGTGCCATGGTGAAAATACTTTAAATACTGATATTTCAAACCATTTCCTCAGTTGCCTTGTTAACAGGAGCTTTAACCTGCTACACAAATGCAGCAGCAGAGTGCAGGGCAGACAATGGGGAACCAGTTAGTCCTATCAGGATTTATTCTGGTGTGAAAATGGAAAAGACAATACCTTCTTCCTTCAAATTCAAGATCTTATTTAGTTCAAAACAGGAAGGCTAAAAGGAATATGTGTCCTCTTAGTTACAATTAACATTTGAACTGGCTTCTGTCTGCAAATCAGCAAAACCAAGTATTTCCTTTTCTTCTTTGCCAAGAATTTCCTTGCCCAAAATGCCCTCTGCTTTTGCCATTGCTCAAAGAAATAAAGTCCAGCTCCACCCATAGAAAGTTAAAGCATGTATCAGGTTTGCACTTCTACATGGATAGCATTTCTCTGCCTCGTTGTCCTTAAAGTTTTCCCTAAATTGGATTTTTTCAAATTTTCTTTTTTAAAATTCTACAGACTGACATTGGCAAAATCTAACATTCTCTCTTGCTGCCAGTGGTGCTGGCACATACTTCCACATCTTACAACACCAGACTGATTTTAACTGCAACCATATTTCGTATAAATAGAAAACACGGAAAATATTTCAAAATAACACGCCAATAAATATGTAATAGAGATCTTTGCTCTAAAAAAACCCACTCGAGACTACAGGTGATGCAATGCACAGTAACAAAAGGCTTGTTTAGCCTGAACACCATTTGCAGGGTGGTTGAACAGAACATGCAGCCCATGTTTTCAAAGGGAAACACAAACTGCCACTTTCTCCATCTGGTCCAAGCCCAGCTCACACCCCATAAAAGAATTGCAAGTTTATGACTCCAAGCTGGGCTCAATTACTTCCCATAATCATAACCAAGTGTTTCACTGTAACGAGTTTTTGGTTTTATCCCCTTTTTTAATAGTACTTCATGCTGCTTTCACTGTGCATTAAGAAAGATTTCAATCTCTGAAGCTGTCAGGCTGGCACTCAATTGGTTTAGAAAAATCTAAAAGTTCAATTTAGCTCTTTTTCGCTGTCCCCAAAGGTGCACACTATATTCCCTAGAACTCTTGGTAAATTACTTATAAATTACATCCTGGTGTCTTTGTGATGTTTTTCTATCCTACCTTTCCAGAGCTCATAATAC
>NW_008671306.1:68478-72232 GCF_000695815.1 Acanthisitta chloris
TGGCATATTGGTGATTTCTAGTAAGAAAAACACTATTTCAGGTTCAGAGCACCTATCCCAGACCACTGATAAGCTGGAACTAATGACTATGATCCCATCCAAATGATAATTTTATCATTTCCCCACATACTACTAATAAACTTGGTGCATATGTTTCCAGCACTCACTTCTTGAGCAATTTCAGATTGTAATGTGAAAAAAAGGAGCTGTTCTTATATGCACCACAATCTGGCTGTGCTCAAAACAGCAAAACAGCATTTGATCCAGCAAGTACAGGATGTCTGGTGTGACAACAGCACTCCTAAAATTTAATAAGTTCTCAGCTAAAGAAAAACATGTCAGCAGTAACTTACAAAAAATAAAATAGCAGCAGCAATAAAGTTCCTTAGAAACATTTTCCACTTGTGCTTTTCCCATCTCTTCTTGCTTCTCTTTTGTCTTGTTTCTAACAAGTCTTTCAGCTATACCCATCCACAAAACTGTGAGAAGAAGATAGGATTCACTGGAACATCACAAATCTCTTTTTTTGTTCTCTTCTTGTTCTTCTTTCTTTCCTGCTTCTTTGCTTCTCATGCAGAATTGGAACAGATTAAACGACGTTAAATTTAAAATGGGCATTGTAGTGCTGAACGAAATATCCCCTTCAGCTTAAATTAAAGAAAAAGTCTTTCAACTGGCACTGAGAGGGTTGTAAAGTGAATGACAGCAAATTAATAAAGCCAGAAATTACTCAAAAAAAGTGATACATTAGGGATGGCCAGTACCTGAAGAGTGAAATTCATACAACTATCCCATACTGAACACTCACGAAACACAAGAGACTAAAAAACAGAGCACCAGGACTCTGCAGAAATACAGACTTCTACTGACTTGGGAGATTTAGTTGAGAAAAAAAAAGAAAAACTCAGTGAATTAGCAACAGTTTGCACTGTCAGTTTTCAGCTGCTCTCAGATGTCAACCCTACACAAACACAGTTATCACAAAATACAACTTTAGTGACAAACAAGCACATTGAAAGCAATATCCCCATCCTAAAATATAGGCAGGATGACAAAATTTCTCAGTCATTTCAGGGACTGTGTCCCACTGCTCCCTGCAAGAAGGAGACAAATCTGACAACAAAAGCCAAGAATTTGCTAGAGCACAAAATAAGATGACAAAGAGACTCTTCTCCTGGCTTGGTATTAGTATCAACTGCTATTTTTCCTTGAAAATAAACTTAAGTATTCCCCAACAGTAAAAATCTATGGTAGTGCAGTGCTGGGGTTGGCAGTCATCCCACAAATGACCCATTCCTCTGCCACAGTGGATGTAATGAAGACTTATATTACACACATGAAATCAGACACAGTGGTCAGCAGAATCCTATTAGACATGTGAGGCAACACAGAGATGCTGATGGGAGAGCAAATTGAAAATTGAACCACACCTCGAAAAGCTAAATGCTTAGCAAATGTTTGAGAAGTCTTTCTCATTCCTGGCTTCACCTTCACGGATCACTCTTCTCTTCTTCACTGATTAAAAATGGACCTCATTGTTCAGATGGAAGAGAGCAGCAACTTCCAGAGGAAGGAAACATTTCCCATGAACTCCTAACCTCAAGGGCAAAGAAGTTTGCATACATGTACCTCTCTAGCTCTTAGATGCTGTGATGGTTCAGGAGAGCCTGAGGCCTACACTGAGGTCACCTATAGGTGTTTACACAGAATGGACATTTTCCATGAGTGATTGCAAACATTGTTCTGTCGGCAGTGAAAGCAGAGTCTTGTGGCACTACACCAGCAGTGAGCTGAATTGCTCACTGAACTCAAGCTCAAAGCTCACAAAATCTCAAGGTTGAGCAAGGGTATCCATAAGAAGGACTTTACTTATTATATAGCCACTGCCAGGATGCTTACATCAGTGGCCAAGGACATTGCATATGACTCTATCCCAATTTGCTAAACTAAACACATGAGTAATGCCAGGAGGGGAAATTGCTAAAACATCACCCAACAATGCATTGTTAATACAAGTGGGATTGCTCCAGCAAGGGAATTATAATAGAGAGCATGGAATCCACTGTGTGTAGAGAGGGACTGCACTGAAATCCAACCCCCTCACAGCCTCTTTGTATTTGGCATCTCCCTCAATCTGTTTGTTCCAATCACCCTTAGCAATTCCCATAGTACAGACCCCTTCACTGGGTCACTAAGAAGCAATACAAGGGAAGTGAAACAAAAACCTGCACAAAAATAAAAATCAAACCCATGAAAATACCCAAGATCTGTCTTCATTTTCTACCCCTACTTTCCCTATGAACTAATGGTTCTGAAGCATCATTAGTTATAAGCAAAGGAATAAACACAAGCACTTTGCATACTTTCATGTCATAATAACCGAAAAACCATCAAACCAGCTCTGTTAACTTCCCAAGATAAACATTTTGGGAATTGCCACCAGCTAGATCTCATATAGCACCTCTTCCTCTTGAGCAGAAGGGAGGTAAATACCATGATTTGAAGCTTCAATGCATGGGGAGAAGTGACTTTCCAAAAGTCCCCAAGCCACAGACTGACATGAGGCTGGTGAGGAACAGAGCAACACTGGGGTCTGTTGGACACAATGGCTCTGGTCCTTCCTTTGCAAGAACATGACACGTTGTTCACACTACGTTAACCCACTGTGTTCAAGAGGAAGATGTCTCACACGCCCCAGCCCCAAAATGTTTACAAGAATTAGTGTCCCAGATCTGCCAGAAGAGATGGGAATCTAGAGGAAAAAACATACATTATCACATTGATGAGGTCTGGAAGAGAAAAATCTGTTTTCTTTTTTTCAGGTTGTTTTTGTTTGTTTGTTTGATTGATTGGGGTTCCTTTTAGATTTATTTTTTTTTTGTACCGAGATCAAACACAGCAATTTTGACAGAAAAAGAAACTTTACTGACTTTTTAAAGAGAGATGAAAGCAGAGTGACAGAGCCTGGAGTTTACTGAGATGTCAACAGAGGCACCTTAGCAATTTGCCAGGGTACAGAAGGGACAAAGAGTGAGACAGGGGACATGTAAGGGAAAGCTGGATTGTTTTATTCTCTGCAATGAACTAGAAACCATCCAAGCCCAAATATTTCCATTTTCTTGATGATTCTACCAATTTGTGTAATGGCAGACAGGTAACTTGGAAAAAAAGCATTTGATACACCCACAATGTCCAGCTAGGAAGCTGCTGTAACTGCAGGAGCCACAAGCCTATGATGGGAGTGAATCAGAGGACAGGATAGGACAGCTTGGGTGGTAAAAAGTTCCCTGTTCATTCACTGTGCACCTGAAAACTTTAAGCTCTGTAAAGTTCAGAGTTGTTATATCTCCATGGATTGACTGGGACCAACGCAGGCATGAACCTTTGAGTCTTTATGCCGAAATGACAGAAGGACTGGAAACCTGGGAGCTACAAGGCAGTGAGAGAATATTCTTGGAAAAGCCAACCCAGCCAGTCTGTACACACAATACCTTGCAGGAGAAAAAACAGTCTGAAACCTTTTCAAAAGAGCTAGTGATAAAGGAAGAGACTGAAAAGGCTGTCAGTGTGTCCTTGGGGGGACTGCCTGAACTCCAGAGTGGGGAAGAAGCAACAGCACAGCAACTCCTTGCACAACACTTCCTTGGTCATTTATGTTGCACGATGCCCTTGTGAATCAGAGGGTGGTAACCAGTGCTCTGGCAGGTCCCAGCTCAACAGCTCTCAGACTGGTGCTTAATTTGCAGCCAGCCTC
>NW_008671306.1:72251-76880 GCF_000695815.1 Acanthisitta chloris
CAAATTGAAAGAGACTTCTGGAATCATGCAGTCTCTTTTAGTGGTGACTTAGCTTGGCAATATATTGGGCCAATCACATTACTGTTTGTACCTTGTAAAGTCATTTGAAAATGATCTAAGATAGACTCATGGATGACTAGAATTTGTTGTACAGAGCCACCAGCTTCCTAAGTCTTGTCAAGGTCAGCAGTTCTTAAAGTAGAAAGCACTCTACCAAGTAGCTCTAATGTCATTAATCAGTTTAAATGCCACATCAAGAGACAAAGCAGAAACTCAGTGTTCTGGTTGCAGAGCTCTGGATATATCCAGCAGCACAAACTCTTGAATTTCTGGGTCTGCCCCGAGAGCCTCCTGCATCCTTAGTCCCTCACTCTGGTGTCAGTTCTCAGGGGCACATTTCTAACACATCTAGGTGCAATTCTGTCTCTTAGAGCTGAGGTTCCCTAAAGCAGCCTGTAAAAACCTGTGCTACAGGCTGAATGCTTTTGTTATTATTACATAATTCATATTTGTGGAAAAAAAATACTCCATCATCACCTTGGCAGCTGGCAATAAAGCCTGGCAAGTCTGATATTCAACTTATTTGCAAGCATGTCACTGGGGAAAGAAATATTAAAACCTCTGTGCTAACAGACACCAAGAGAAATTATTGCTCCAAGCTACATATTCCTGAAAACCAGGCAGGTTATTTCCAGTCATAACAAAATACCAATAGGGCAGAGGTGGGGAGGAAGGAACACTGAAATGGGGCTGAGTATGACATTAATAGACTTTGGTTTTATTCTAGGCTCTGTTATTGGGCAACTGCACAACCAGGGATAACTCACATCATGTCTGAGAGCTTCAGATAAAAATCTGTCTACAGGTGTTGTGTGTTGCTGCTCTGCAAGTCTCATGCTTAGACTAATCCCTTTTCTACTCCTATTAACCAGAAAGTTAATTAAAAATCTTCAAGGAAATAAAGACCCACAGCAGATGAAATATGAGAAATATGAGCAGATGAGATATTTATGGTGACCACAAGTTTCTGGCTTGCTTTCCTATTTATTTGCTGCTTATATCCATTACAAGTCTGTGTGCTCAAAGGCAAATAGCAAAATTCCTGTGTCTGAAGGAATTGCTTGGAGTGGGATTATGCAAGTGTAGGGTGGAGAGCATCAGCCCTCAGCCCAAGAGATCAAACTTCCACTCATTGCCAGCAAAACTGACCTTCCCAAGACGTCTTTAAATTAATTTCCAAGTGGATTTTTTCCTGCACCTGTTAAAAGATGTGATGTGAGCTCCTGTGCCAAGAGCAGCACAGACAAGGAAGGTACTGCTGGTCTTTGAGTCAGAGCCCTCAGCACCACCAGCCCAAATCAGTCCTTCAAATTCCCCCTGCACCCTTCAGTCCTTCCTATTGACAGTCACCTGCTACAAAATTCACACTCTTAAACGACACTAATTAATGAAACTTCACCAAAACACAGAGAAGGTCCATTCAGGGACCTGGGGGAGCTGGGAGCAGAGGGAGCTCTTGCCCCAGACCTTACCCTCTCTGCCTTCACAAACCTGCCACATCACAGCCTGCACAATCTGGCATGGGAGGGAACACATGGGGCACCAGCAGAACCCGAAGGACATTCTGCAGCTTAGCAGCTCCCTGGGCATCTCCTCCTAATGTGCTTAGCTACTTAGCCAGCAGTGAGCTAAACATCTTCATGTTAGCAACAAGGTTTACTGGGGGTTTGTGTTACTTGACCTTCATGACTGAGAAGGTTCATGTGTCTCACTGACCTTTTATTGATTGCCATCACAAGGTACTTCCTGAGGTGAAAGATGGTTTTGTTTTCTGCTCCAAGGGCACAAAACATGCAGCTGTGCCTGGAGCGTGCTCGGTGCTCCCTGCCTTGGTCCGCGGTGAAGAATGAGGCTCTTCAACAAGCTCTTCAACACAGTTTTAACTGCTCAGTTCCAGAAAAAAGTTTTGGCTTCACTGTATCAACGCTTCCAGCTCAAAACCACTTGCATTACCTACCCTGCAACACAGTTCCTACAGCCTCACAGCACTGAGCCCACCGGGCTATATTCTATGCCCATCAGTCCCACTTTACCCTCTTAAGACTGCAAAAGCAAGGGCTTCTTCCCCTCATATATTAACATTATTAGCATATTAATGAAGTTCTTAACCTTATTACCTCCTTAGTTGTTTCACCATGCAAAAAGAACTAGGAAAGGAGAGCTGGAGGCTTTCGTAGCACAGCAAAGTGTTCCTGTAATCCTGCAGCCTTTGCTGCAGCAGCAGAAGTTGCTTATAAATGGTTTAATCAAATGCAATCCCTTCCCTAAGGCACAGTAAGTATTTGTGTCCAAGGGAGAGGACAAGAAACTTTGGGGGAAACAAAGTGCCAGGTTTAGAGAGGAACCACACACCTTCCTAGCCATGAACTCATCAAAGGATTTTTCCCTCGGAATTTTTGCAAGATGTGCATGTGCCAGCCTCACATCTGCTGGATGGATGAGAAAGTCATTTCTAAGAATTTCAGTGATGTCAAGCATTTTCTTTTTTTAATGTGACCATAAAGTGTCAAGAGCTGTCAGTGGCACTGGCAGTAGCTTAACAAAAAATGTTGACGTTGCCTGGATACTGAGTCCTGCTCCAGCCTCGGATTTGCCTGCGTGTCTGCATTTGACAGAAGTAACTCCTCAGGATTATAGTTTTTCTTTAATATTTTGAGAGCCGTGCAAATATCTCTCCTTATTCAGACCCCTCCATCTCTCTCCTCCTCCACATTTTGGCTTTGTAAAATGCAAACTAATTCCTCAACCATACTAAAACCATAAATAAGAAGCCATAAAAATATTTTTCTAGCCTTTTTTACCCCCAAGGTTAATATTTTCAGTTACATAAACACTTTATAAAATAGCATGGGCAAAGTATATGAGAATCTGTTAATGTGATTAAGACTTGGCTCCTTCTTTCCCATGGCCCAGTGACAGTATTTCATGCTTTGCATTTGCCACTGCTGAGGTTTGCTCAGCTGTCTCTCCATGACCTCTGATGCAGAAGGCAGCAAGATTTAACATTGTTTTTCATGGAGTGCTTACAATAAATCATTACTGGTGGGTATCCGTGGATCCTTGGGGAAAAAAAAGAGCATTATTAGGCACCTGCTAATTTTCTGTTGCAGTAGATGGAATCCAGGTTTTCACTGATGGCAAAAATCCAGCTACTCCAAAGGGAAGTGAATTTTCCTGTCTTTCCCCTTATTGCTGTTCTGCTCTCAATCTGAAATATGCCTTAGTGTTTGAAGAAGCAGTTCTGGATGCCATTTAGTGAAGTGCTGTGGTGGTTTATTATCTTTTATGGTAAAGAATTTGGAAGGACTTCAGAGAGAGCTTCAGGCAGAAACAGAAACAGGACCAAAGTGCATATACAAAATACAGCACTAAACTCCTCTTCTGGACAGCTAAATGACAGAGAAGCTAAAAACATCCACTGCAGATAATTTTTCCAGTCTGGTCCCTAACACAGTTCCTAAGTGAGGAATAATGCGCAGTTATCCTGGTGCTCTGCAGCAGCACATTTCAGCACCCTGCAGGGTTATTTTCCAAAGGAAATTATGTGCTGTTGAGATACTTTCCTGTCTCTTGTTTTATTTATTTAATAATGCCACAGGCTTTGAATACACAAGCAACCAACTCTCTTTCAACAATCCTATCCCAAACATCAGTGCCCCATTCCTGCAGTGCCCTTTTGCCTTGGGGAATGACTCGGTTTAGCCATGCTGAAGCAAAGGGCATATTTTCCTTCTCCTTGCAGTTGCTCCTTCAAAACATCTATGTATTGTAACACTAAACATCACAACAGCATCACCTCAAGAGAGCAAATAAAGCTTGAATGCAATAAGAGCATGTATCACAATCTCATAACTCTTTCCAACTGACATCAACCACAAAGCAGTGAATGTGTGAGGTTCATCTACACACCATAATCCTGTTTTCCCTCTCATTACCATGAACAAACATGAGATTTCTGGACACTGTGCTGGCTTCACCAGCCCTGTGGGGAAGAGGAGATACCTTCCTGATCCTGCAGTTTAACCACTGGTAAAAAATTTACATGGAAAAACTAGAGGCTGACAAAAACCAGGTGGAAACCTTGAGGCAGAAACAAACCCTTAAAAATGTCTCTTTGGCTTTAAAACTGGAATAGACAAAGCAATAGGCAGCAGTAAAAAAGGTGGAGATGACTCAACATGCTCATTTTGTGGTGATGCCTTTTGCTGTTGCCTTCTGCAAGTCTTCTGTTGCTCAAACCATAAGAGCACTTGGATGGGTTGAAGATGCAAAAGTCAGCACATGGAGGCAGTGCCAGGATATTCCCACTGAACACACACAAATGCACAAGACAAATTTATCTCCTCCCAGCTGCACACCTCTTCTTAAATACAAAATGCAATAAAGGAGTGAAAATGATGGTGTGAATCCTGAGACATGCCCTCCAATTTTCTTTTTCAAGCACAGATGAGACCCCCAGCCCAGCCCAGGGCAGCTGGACCATATCTTGGCTCTCTTGGCTAAGCTAGAGTCAAACTATGCCTAAAGGTTCAGCACCATTTGTGTAGGTCCATGCTCCACTGGCATTCC
>NW_008671306.1:76893-79875 GCF_000695815.1 Acanthisitta chloris
CTGGGCTCTGAAGCAGCTGCATGCCATGGATTTAAGTTTCCCATTCTGCAGCACAGCTGTTTGCTTTGTAAGCTCCTCCACTGACAACACACATTCTCTCCATATCCTTAGCTTTCCAAATGGAGCTTCCTGTGATAACCACTGCAGCTTCCAGCTACTCCATACAAAGCTCCAGACACTGCCTCAAAACTCCTCCCAAAATGATGGGTGAAGCAGCTGCATGCCATGGATTTAAGTTTCCCATTCTGCAGCACAGCTGTTTGCTTTGTAAGCTCCTCCACTGACAACACACATTCTCTCCATATCCTTAGCTTTCCAAATGGAGCTTCCTGTGATAACCACTGCAGCTTCCAGCTACTCCATACAAAGCTCCAGACACTGCCTCAAAACTCCTCCCAAAATGATGGGTCAGTTTCACAGCAGCATGATTTCTGACCAGCCCTCATCAGGAGCTTGTTTGACTTAATGTTATTTAATTGCAGTGACATGTCTTTAGCAACAAAACCTAGGCCATGAAACTGCAGTTGGAACAAAAGCTGATCTAAGGCCAATTTCCAAAGGGTCTTTATTCCCCTTGTCTCTAATTTGTGGTGTCCTAGTATTGTACAACCTCTCCTGAGTAGCCAAGGGGACTGCAGCCACCCAGGGCTTCTCCAGCCCCTGCCACAGCAAAAAACCACAGAGCCTTACCCCAAATTTCACCCTCTGTAATAGCCTTGTGCTCCTCCAGCACCATTGTCTGAGCTTGGGAACGATCCCAAGGTGGCCACTATCCTTGAGAGTTCACCTTCCTCCCTTAAAAAAAAATATATCTGAGATTTCACCTCCCTTCGTCTCCCCTAAACTCTGTGGTTAAATGAAAAAACCAAAGCATCAGCACAGGTCAGAACCTCTGAGATAACATCTCCTTTGCACAGAAGCTCCACACCACTCCCCCATCCCCCCAAAATCCAGGAGAGCCTTGTCCTTCAGGATATATCTGACTGCATGGATATGTGCTACTGTTGTTACATGGAGATGTTCTATATAAGAAGCAGAAATAAGACATACTAATCTTATTTTTTTACTTTTTCAAATTCTAATATTTTATACACACCCTTTGTCCCAGTGGTCTGGATAATACCAGAGCATATGTACACTATGGTTAAACAAACTTGAAGAAAACATGGCCCATCACAAAGAAATACCAAAGTGATGGCTTTGGTATATACCAAAGTGATGGCATGATTAAATACATGAATGAAATTAAGTTAAATGCCAAATCCAGTTTCTCTTTTTTTCTTTATTTATACAACAACAACAAAAAAAAAAAGCAGGGAAGAAGGAAAATGATCCTAACATCAGCAACAGAGCCCAAATGTGTTACCCCACAGCCATGGCTTTGACCATTTCTCAGAATTCAGAACATCTCTCCCTACCTGTCTTCCCTTAACACTAGTAAGAATTTGCTGATAATCCACATATTTTTCTGCAGACTGGGCTTCTGATCCAGGAAAATCTAGACAGCTGTACAAATGGGTTTGCATTAATCCCCACCATTTGTTTGAAAGATTTCTGTGTACATACAAGATGTCAGATTGGTGATAATCCTTTTATTTTGCATGGATTAAAGCCAGTTTTGGCCTCCAGATGCCCAGTGCTATGGGGACACATCAGTGTGCACGAGGAATTGAAGCAACCACTTAACTGCAAACAGCACCATCCTGTTGGAGCTACAGCTCAGGTTGCCAAACACAGTTTAAACACCATTAAACAGCTTCATGGAAAGACTGTGAACATGGAGAGCTATGGAAACCTTATACTGAGGTTAAGCAAACAAATCTGACACCAAACCTTCTGCTCAGCTCAAGCAGGCAATGAAGCAGATACATTCACAGTGACCCTGAAACACTCAGGATTCCCAAATAACTTTGTTTGTGGAAGCATATTTGATTAATGGCTTAGCTTCACGTGCCTTCCCCAGCCCCAAATGAATGGCATTAGGGTCCATGCATTTATTGATGCAATTAAATGCCTATCTTGATACTGAAGGCCATATCCTGACCTGAGGGCAATGACAAACATTTCTGGGATGAGGAGAAAAGTTGATTTCCTGAACAACTGCTGAAATTCTGCCTGTTACACGGTTTGGAGAGGGGGATGATTTTAGCTCCTGCTTTTTGAATGGGTTTAGAAGTGGAAAAAAAGCCCCAACAAGAAGCATCATCACAGGCTCTTAGCATCCTGCTCAAAACCTAAGGCAGGCAAGGCAATCCCAGCTGCTCCAAAGCACAAGGAGAAGCAGTGGGATGCCCACAGCAGGGCACCTGCTCTGGAGGAGATGCAGTTTGGGCTCACACAGTGTGGCTCTGTCTGGTGTAGCTGCTCCCATGCTCTTGTCACTGCAGTCCTGTGTCACACACCTACACGAGGCTTCCAAAGCTCCACTCAGTCCGGGCTCTGAGAGCCATAAACAGCAGGGGATGCTGCAAGAACAAACTACAAAGAAATCTGCCAGGGTTGCCCACCAATAAAGCATGTTATGGGAACCCCTAGGCAAGCTTCAAAATAATTTAACCAAGAAATTGAAGTGTTTTGATGGCTGATCATCAAAGCCTCCGAGTACTTGTTTCACATATCAAGTACACACAGATTAATATTTTTCATCATCTAAGACAGGAACTTCTTAAAAATAGAAAAGAGTCATCAAATACTGGGTGAGCCATGACAGAAAAGGGCATAGGAGAAAGCTTAGAGAGAACAAAACCAACCACAGCAACAAAATAATACCAAACAATCCACACACCCCTCCTTTTTTTTTGTTTTGAAGATAAAATAGGAAAATGTAAAAATAAAATAGGAAATTTTAAGAATTTTTCAAGGTAAAATGGGAAAATTTAAATTTCATTAAACACTTAGTGCCCCATCTAGAACCAGCCATCCGTGGTGGAATGGGAATCTATTGATCCATCTTAGAGATCCCACGCACAGGGACCTTCATGA
>NW_008671306.1:79898-88914 GCF_000695815.1 Acanthisitta chloris
CAGTCACCACTACTGGTTTCAGGACTGTCATATATCAGTTATTTCCTGACATTCAGATCTTTCAGTAATGCTCTGTAGATACACTGGTTTAGCTGTTTAGCTGGATAACAAATATCCCAGTGGACCAAAGAGAAAGCAATGTGGGGAGAACACCAGTTACAGGTTATTGCTATTAGTGTACAGGTCACTCTACAGACTAAAATCTTCCTTTCAGAAAGTTCTCTGTTCAGGGAGTCACTCTCAAAATTACATTCGCTACAACATTTTTGCTTACCACAGCTTCACACTGTGCCATTCATCCATCCTCATCTCCCTGCCCCATCCTGTGCACTTCACTTTGTAGAGCATCCACACACACTCACCCAGCAGCACAGACCATTTCACACAATGCAGAGAGGATTTCTGAGCATCCTACAACCCCATCCTCCAAATCCCAAAGTGGTGCAAAAACTGGGGAGCATGGACCTCCAGCTAACATGAATGTGTGTGCCTGTGAGTAATAAAATGCTTGTATTAACCTGAGTATGGTCCTTGGCATAGTGTTGTCCTTCACTCAGTATGTCCCACACTGTGCCTGGGAAGCTTGTCAGAGGTTTTTCTGGATTAACACAGCACCTACAAAAACAGTTAGTGGCTCTTGATATACATATTATCAAACAAATTACTTGAAAGGTTCTGATGGATGGAAACCATTCATAGTTTACTGTCCAAAAATCAGACCCAAGACCCATTTCCTGACATGAGTAGAAGGGTTTTTCCTGTCTTTTTATTTTAAACCAAGAACATGACTTCTAGCCCCCTCCAGCTGATGTGTTTATTATTTTACTCACAGTAAACCTCACTAGCCTAGAAAATCCTAAATCAAATAGTTTTAAAAAGTGTCATTTCTGTTCTCCTTTGCTTTGACAAAGGAAACATGAGCTTGCTTTAGTCAAGAAGAGAGCAGCATGGAAAGACTTAGCTGCAATACACAGATTCAGGAGTACAGGAATTTGATCAGTGACGTTAACATAATGCTGGTATTGCACCATTTCCATATCCCTTTCATATCTGCAAGCACAAAAAATCTTCTTGCTAGATCTCCTAATTCAGACTGGTATTTATTTGACTTAGTATGGTGACGAAGAAAAAAAAATCCTGAAGCTGGCACCACGCAGAACTTTATACCTTTTACTCTTTGCTTTTCCACACTTTCTCCTCTCAGTAACAACCAACCTGCTTTTAAATTTGCTGTACAGATCAAATGGACTAATGACAACTCTGTAGTCAGATGATGATTACACAAGTTGCAGGTGCTCTAACCCCTGACTGAATCAAAACAGATGATACAGGTTCTCCTTGCCCAGTTCATGACTCTGCCAGTGACTGCTGGAAGTGACATGGTGCTAAAGCAGCTGCTGGAAGCTCATGTGATAGTTTATACCAGCTCAGCTGCAAGTCTGCAGTGTCTGCCAGTGCTTACTTCTCATACAAATGGGAATGTTACCTTTGGTTGGCTTTACAGTCATAGGGAAAATACACAAGTGACACCAGGGAACAAATGCGGCAAACCATGCAGGCAAGTAGCAGAGTCCACATGCAGCCTATAAAACCTCTCAGTCACACCACTGGTTATCACCAGGGCTCTTCTTCAGGATGTTTTCACAGCCCCAAAGGTTGCACAAAGCAAAGGCTCATTTCCAGAGAGCCCAGAAATTGAGCCACAACAGTGCTCAGCACCTTGTCCTACCTACGCTCACAACGCACAGCAATTTGCTATCGTTATTATGGGGTTTATTTTCTTTTTAAAATCAGTGTTTTCATTCAGACCAAGCTCACTACTGACCCAAGAAGGGCTACATCAGAGCTACAAGACACTGGGCTGCACCTGGGATTTAACTGTACTTTATTTACTCTCCTACACACACTATATTCCCCAAACCATGCATTTTTCTGCCTTGTGATCAGGTACTTTCATTCCATGTTCTTCCAGATCAGTAAACTGATTGAGTCAATGTTTATCATTTTTATCCTACCCATTTTCGAGGCATTTCCTGTGGACTTTATCTAAGAATCCGTGATATTGGTGAAGCTCAGATCTGATAACTTAAGCCATTAATAATACTTCAGACTCTACCCACATAGCAAAAGAGCTTGGAAGCACAATGCATTTTCAATGGGATTATGACAAACATTCACTTAAACTCAGATAAAGCAATGTACAGTTAAATGTGTGAACAGACCTACGAAAATAAACAGGATTTCTCCAGCACTTATAACAAAGTACTTGCTCAGGGACCAACTCTAAGCTGATTGATTTAAATGGAAAATAGACACATAAGTATGGTTGAAAATCTGGTTCTACATGTATTCTTGGATTTTCAAACTACAGATAGTTAAATAAAAGCAGCCCATAATCATAAAAAATATCCCGTACAATTTATTTCCAGATGATTTCCTGTGATTAGACAGCTTGAGACTGCAAGACTCTCCCTTTAGCTTTACTGTTGCTTACTTAACTAACTGTGTGGAAAAGTCACCTGTACATGAGCAATGGCCTGCAGACCTCTCTTATCAAATGACACAAAGAAGACCTGCAGTTAACAGCCTTTGAAAATGTTAAACCTGTAGTTTCTAATTCCCCTGGCATGCCAGCAGCAGTCTCTGAAAGAGCAAATATAAAACTAAGGTCTTGTCTATACATCACAATAAATAATAATTTGGTTGTTATTTAAAAGTTTGATCATTAATAACATGTTTCATAGCTTAAAATCCAGGAGAGAGACAGAAGATGGGAATGAACCTGGTTGCAGGTCTGTCCCATAAACTACAGACGAAAGTTAGAGATTGAGAAACTTTTTTTTTTTCAGATTGCATCTAAATCATTAGCAATTTGAAGACAGTCTGAAAAATCCTTCTTGCCTAGACGGAGTGGTGAAGAAGATCAATGCATACTGGATATACTCCTCCTATGCAGACAACACTGACCATGGGAAACTAAGGTGAAAAGGGAAGCACATCATAAGATATCTCCAGATAAACTAAGAACAATCACCATAAGCACATTTTAACCAGAAAAATCATCTGCTGCTGACAGCAGATGTCAGTAACTGGCAGCGGAAATGGTGCTGAATGTGACTGGTCTTTGGCCATGTATGCAGCACCAGCTCTGCTGCAGCAGTGCTGACACATGTTGTCTGCAAAAAGTCATTTATCTAGTGCAGATGAAACCAAAATTAACAGTGTTGGTCCCCTTGCACACCAGTACCGGAAAACAAAGCAAGACAAACAGCTCTTCTCCTTTCCTAGGTTTTACGGGATGACAGTGGAAGAGTCTACACAATCCCTACAAGGTGAACATGGACTGGGCAGCCCTGTCCCTCCCCAACTTGCTCCCCTTGTCCTGCATGGTGAGGGTAGTCACAGCCAGAAATCAAAGCTGTCTCATGGCCTTTCTCTCTGGTATCCCACCTGCCTGCCTGTTCAGAGGGCAAAAAACTGAAAATGGAGTGGCCTTAGCTATTTAGCCCTGATGCAGGTTCTTCACAGCTATGGTCCAAAGGCTCAGATGGTCCAAGACTATGGGATAAACTTATTGACTTAGCAAAGAAAAATCCAAATATGGGTTCCAGCAGCTGACAAGAGGAAAGCCATCTCATTGCATGGCATTGTGTTGCAGAAAGGTATTCCTAAAGAGTAATGGTGGGAAATAGCTCGAGCCGATGGTACATGGAATGTCTGCACAGCTGCCAACCCTCCACAACAGCCTGTCTTGGACTAAACTCACTTCACTGCAAGCTGTTACCTAAATGTCACAAATAGGGAGTAAAATGTTTAATGTTTGAAGAAAATTTTTTGCACAGGTCAGCCACAATCGGAAGGTCTTCAAGGGAGCAGAGCGAATGTGGCAGCATGACACACTGCAGGGTTTTCCCCATTTCTTCCCTGGGTTACTGCAAATGAAAGCTACTTGCTCCATCTATGGGTAAAAATTAGTACAGCCATAAGCTTTTCTCACAGAGAGCATCATCTAACCACAAGATGTTCTACAAAAAAACCAAATAATTAGAATGAGTAAGATATGTGACAATCATTCTGCATTGCATCTCAGAGTCTTCAGAAGAAAATACAATCTGGACCTTTATTATGGGAGCACTAGGAGCCATCCTTATGGATTATTTTAGGCACCACAGCTAATTGTATTGAATTTCAGAAGGAGAAAAATTACTAAGAGAAAGCAGAACATTAAAACTTTATATCAAAAAACATTTCCTTCCTCAAATGCAGTGCAAATTCACTCTGATTCAAATCTGACCACCAGCATCCAGGTGTTTGAAAACTGCACCATCTTCAGTTCAAAGTTTCATAAACAACCTTTAATTCTGAGCTAAATTTATCTTTTGATCCCATGCACCACAGCCCAAAGCTTTAGGTCAATGGAAGCCTTTTAATTGATTTCCTTTGCTGGTAAAACTGACAGTATTGCTGTTACTTGAACTGATGATTTCGGAAGCAAAGCAGGATTGGAAAATGCCCTGATGTCCTTCAAATGAGGCATTCAGACTCATGTTAAAAGCTACATTTTAACAACTTCAATTTCATACAACCACATACTTTTAATAAAACATTCAGGGTATTTGATTTTAACCTATCTGCAGGGGTAGCTCCCTAATTTCCACTCAGTGAAATAAAGCTGTTCTCATTTATTTGTACATGTATTGGCTGTGATGGCAGAGCTCCTGCAGGAAAAATGTAATGTGAATTGTGTTTCTCCTCAGTGCATACGGTCCTCCTGTGTTTACTTCAGATCACCTCAGTCTGCTTTACTGAGATGTGTCACTTCTTTCTCTTGACATTATACCTGCTCTGCTCATGCAAACTGACACACAAGTACTGCACTCCCATCACAGCCAAGACTCAATAAAATCTTAGAGCAGCAGGTCTCAGGTTGTGCCTCATGAGAGTAGTTCACATAGTTTTGAGCCAACCTAAGACAAACTGTGAGGCAGTTCCATAGTGTCAATTTTGAAATCACTTTTCACAGCACCTCGAAATTCAACTTGCACCTCTTCATCACCCTTTGTTACTGTTGTCCCTGAAAAACATCTGTGAAATCAGTGTCAGCTCTCTAGGAGCCTTCTGTTAGCTACAGGTCACACTAACTTACTCGCTTTTTCATATCAAATTAAAATGCAATTATTTTTAACTTTTCATGGCTGCTCACACCCCCACTCTGGTGGGTAAAACCCAGGCACTGAGCTGTACATCTCATGGAGCCAAGGCTTGGGGAGGTGTGAGGTGGGCAGTGCTGGGGAAGAAATGCATCTACCAAGCTTCATAGTGAAGGGAAGTAGCATTGGCAAGTCCTCTGCACTACCTCAAATCCAGACTTAACTCATCCTGAATCCATATTCAGTTTTCAACTGCTGGTCTAACAGTGCTGTTGCAAAAAAATTCTCAGAGAAAAAAGAAATTAAAAAGCCAAGAATTAAATTTCAGAGCACTTGTACAGACACTTAGCATGCAAAGAGCTGTCTTGGATTTTTCTGCAGTGAACTACATGAAGTGAAGAGGATGCATTAGTGGCCAAGCACACATTTCACTCAAAAAGGTCCCTACAGAGCTTCTTCCAGAGGGGCCTGAGGTGGATTTGTTGCCTTTGCAAAGATGGGAAGCCCCAGCCAGCAATCCACTGTTTCAAAGCTGCACTTACAAAATGCCCAAAGTGGCTGGCAGCCAAGTATACAATGTGGGAAGGTATTTTTCCTTTCAAGGCAAATCTTTAATCAGATGAGAGTTCTGTGGTTATGACCAGATGTTAACAGGGTAACCAAAGGGAAAAGGCACAAAGATGAGCTTTTGGCTATTGCCAAAACAAGTGATAAAATACTGAAGATAGCAAAAGCTTAAAAGTCTCAGCCTGTTGTGGAAAATTTTTTAAGTTTCACATCTGCAAATCACCTTCTGTTTTAATATAGTCCTACCCTAATCCTTCCAAAACAGCATATATTCAAAAGGCAAAATAACTACTTGGTTGGGAAAAGAGCAACTACATGGGAAAGTAAGGGCTGTGAATACCACACATAGTCTTTAAAATGAAAACAAGCCAGGAAGAAGTTGCTTCCAAGAAAAACAAGGAATATGCAGAGTAACAGGTTAGTCTGTGTTTTGAACAATGTGTGGGAGGAGGAAGTGAAGGGAAGACAGAGCATGTTATTTAAAACAAAGACTGCACATACTTTCCCCCACATAGTGCTCTGAGCTGACAGGGAAAGGAGTGCACCACAGACTCATTTCAGATAAGGTGGGGGGCAAAAAGAAACCCTCAATCCCCTGTGAACTTTTATCTGGTGCTTTTTTTTTTTTAGAATTGCAGATTTCCTGGATAAAATACAGATCTGCTATAAACCAGGCTCCAGTGCAGTTTCCCAAAAGAGCCAGAGCTGGGAGGGATGTCTGCAGGTCCCTGGTGTGATCCCTGCTCAAAGCAACTTCACATTGGGGTGCTCAGAGCCTTGTCCAGTTGACATACTAAAATTTGCAAGGGCAGCAATTTCACAGCCCCTCTGGAGCTCTGCTGCCATAACACCTACTCTGAGAACATTTTTCTAACATGTGTCTGGAGTTTCCCGTGCTGACTCCTGCCCAGAGAAATCTGGGCATCCCTGAAATGCTGGGCACTGTCTTTTCCATAACCCCAGTAGATAACTAAAGAGAATGAAAAGATCTCCTCCTTTTTCTTGTTCTTCCCCCTGCACCACATGCTGCAGCCCCTGATTAAGACAATGACCCTTTGCTGGTCCAGTATGTCCTTATCTCTCTTGTACTGGGGAGCCCAGAATTGGACCCAGAAATGCAGATGTGTCTCACCAGTGCTGAACAGAGGGGGAGGATGACTTCCCTTGACCTGCCTGTGATCCTCCTCCTAGTGCAGTCCAGTACACAGTTAATTTTCATTTTAATACAATCAACCAAGCAGCAGCAGGGCTGTAAAGGCAGGCAAGCATGGCAAGTCCAGCTGATTTCACAGTTTCAGAACTGATAAAACAACATAAGTTCCATTCACTTTTAACACAGGTACCCCAAGCTGCCTGAGAAAATGGGATTTTAATCACGTAGGCTGTGACAATTTTGAGCAATGAAGCATTTAAGCACCTTCAGAAATGTGGAGCCACGTGATGTAAACTGTTTAGCTCATCTCAGATCTCTTCAGCACAGCATATTTGCAAAGGTCTGAGGTACCTGGTCTGAGCAGTGTTTGAGAAGCCTTGTCTCTCTGGAAACACTGTTCAAGCCACAGGGACTTTGTTTTGAGTGGCATCTAACCAATTAAGTTACTGTTCTGTAGTACATACGGTTACACTTTATTTACAAAGCAGCAGAATGAAGAAGTATTGCTTATGAAAATGACTAATACATCAGAAATGCTAACCCATACTTTTCCCGAGGTCCTGAAAAGGTTTTGGTAAATAAAATTCAATAGAAATGAATAAAATATAGTAAACTCTAAGAGTGTAATTCATTACTGACCTCTGTTTAGCTCATTCTGAATAAAATCTACTTGAATCTGGTAGTGAAAGGTATGTATCTGCATTAGTATGCTCATAAAAGAGAGCTAAATGATGTGAAAGCACACGGTAAGAAATGTTTTGTTTTGCAAAAAGCTACACAAAGGAGTTTTCAGTTTAAACACCAACTGCAATCATCACCTGGTTCCAAGAGGCTGTCCCTCCTGCCTTAAGGACTAAAGCCCACAAACACCCAAGCCCAGTGAGATTCCTACAACCCTCTCTGGAGCTGCAGGGTCATGGATATTTTCTGTTAGCTCAAATATAGCATGGCCCCATTCCAAGCCTGTGCCTGTGACAGTGATGTGACCTTATCAAAAGGATTTTGCTGACTCCTGGAAGACTCCTTTATTTAATATTCTGTTGTACCTAGCTAGGACCTAAATAGTGCAGGCTGCTTAGATAAGTTGATTACAAAGTCTCAAGATGGCTTTGCTCTGCAGTGTACATTGCTGCTATTCATGCAGCAGTGAGCCCTTCCCTGTGTACTCCATCAGCAGAATATTGCCAAGATTTAAATGCAATATTTAAACCTATGTGAACTAGGAAGAAGAGCTTAAATGGATTTTAATTATTGTAAGGTTTGAGCAAGAGGGGAGCATAAAAGGCATACTTGAACTTCAAGCAGGAAAGAACAAATGTCCTTGAATAGAAACAATGTTTGAAGTCTATTTGGAGTTCTTCAGAAACACTGACTCCTACTTTCAATCTCCTGAGGGTGTTTTAGAGAGGCAAGGGTTGAAAAAGGTGCCATTTCTATTAAGCTTCAGCAGATAGACGCAAAGAAAAATCCTCTGTGTGTTTGTATTGTTGTGCTCTTGTGCACCAAAGTCAGTATGAAATTACTTGTTCTGATTAAAACCTATGTCTTTAAGAGAAATTCTGATAAAGAAAAGCAAGAAGGTCCCTCTCTACTATTTAAAAGTCACTGAAGACTATCAGTACATTGCAGGAAACATATAACCCAACACAGGTATATGCATCACCAACTCTGTACCTATATTGTCACGGAAGATTTGCCAACCATTTATCATTGAGCTATTTCTTCTGTTCACAGACTGAAAACTCACTGTGGTCTGACAATCCAGCACCCTCTGTCACACCTTCTTATCTTTTTCAATTAAAAAAAGATACTATTCCTCTTTCCCCTGGAACTCTGTCCTCTCCCTTCCCCTGAAACCCCTTTGGCAGACTAGGTTTGGTTTGTCAACCAGCACTGGGAAACTTTATTCAGGAAGAAAGTTTTAAAATAGGAGCATTTTCTTAATCCTGCTCATTTTTGAGTCCTAATGGTGTGTTATTAGGCCACGGGCTGCTGAAGAGGTGAAATTTGTGCCCAATATAAAGCAGGCAAGTGCTCTGAACCATGGAGGTCTGTGATGCCTTGCATATTTTGGCAGAGGATTTCAAACACTCCTTTAGTGGTCATTTGATTAGAAATGCAAATGATTTCCTCCCATCCAGTAAAG
>NW_008671306.1:88932-90212 GCF_000695815.1 Acanthisitta chloris
AACTATCAATTAGAAAACCATCTGAAATTCTCTATGGACCCTACAGAATTAAGTTTCCCTTAGCTTTCAAGATGACATCCTTCCAGTGCCCACCTGCACCACACACACCATGAATGTCTGCAGCTGCTCTCAAGTCCCAGCACTGCTGTTCAACCAGCCTTGGTGAAACCACCCAGAAAACACCCACTAACATGGACACAGGATTTCTAAGCAAAGCTTAGAAGTGTGATTTTCCTCCTCAGCCCTGTGTTGATGTCCATGAAGCATCCATGGCCCTGCAGAGGTCATACCTAATGGCCTGCATGTCAGAAACCCAAAACACATGGTCAGTGAAAGCGATAACGAACAATTAGCACATGCCTCATCTGCACTTACTTCACTACCGCAGGTAAAGAATGGGCCAAGCCCAGAGGTACTGTGTATCTTCCTGAAATAACATGAGCAATTTCTTACTTTTTCTTGATCTGGAGAAAAACTTGATGCCCCCAGGAGAGGTAGACGGGTTAGAACTGGGGGAGGACTCTTTGGAGGAGGACCTGAAGATCCCACTGAAGCTCATTCGGCGTGGGGAGCGAGGGGGAGACTCCTGGTAGGGGAAGGGGAACACTGTTTTGGGCGAGCCAGGGCTATGTTTGGATCTCACAGGGGCAGAAACAGGACTGGAAGGTCGGTTCTGGAGCCCTTTTGAGAAAAGGCCTTTTGAAGGACTGCCAGTAGAGTAGCTTTCTTCCACCTGAGGAGGAGAGAAAAAGAAAGAAAAATCACCATTAATTCAGTTCAACTCAAGCCATCATGATCTCTGAGCTTGTCTCAACACTCAACTCCTGCTTGATGGAGTGGTGGATTAGCCAGACCTCACCTACCCCAGCAACTGTCTCCACTGACAGGCAGGTGTGTGTGTGCCACCTCTCTGGGCTCCATGCTGCCCCTTGCTCTTAAAGACATCCTTTCCCAACAAATTTCAACATGTGCATACATTTCATTATCACACATAGAACACAGGATTTTCTTTACTGCTTTTATTTGCCACACATCCCTCTTCCTTCCTAGGACAACTGAAAGATGACTGCCAATGAATTTATGTGAGGCAATGACTGATCACTGTTTAGGAAATGCAGTGCCCCAAAGTCTTCCTCACTAATTTAGGAACCAATCTACAGTACTTTAACCTCCATCGCACGACGCAACGCAGCGCAGTGCACAAGTTTCCAAGTGCCTGACAGGTCTGCATGATGCCAGCCACAGCCACAACTGTGGGACTGCAACTCCAATCCTAAAAA
>NW_008671306.1:90258-90810 GCF_000695815.1 Acanthisitta chloris
CCTTTCTAACAGCTGTATCCCTTTTGAGACCCGTGCTGGGTTTCCAGCTAGTGTGAGTATCTGTGCATGACACAGATCTGCACTGTGCAGGCTTGCCCAGTGAGGGGGAGAAAGAATCCAGAAAAACAAGCAACAAAAAAAGGAGCAAAGATGAAATTTTCCCCCATACAATTAACAGAAGCTGACCCCAAAACTCTGTGGGATTTGCCTGTGCTTGTGCTATATGTAGAGTTTATTTCCTTCTGGATGCACAAAGTACTTCTGTGGGTATAAGGCTGCTATTTTAGCTGGGGCCATTTCTCCTGAATGAAGGGCTCTGTTCCTGGCACAAGGCAGCAGTGGGTTTCAGGTCTCCAGGGAATGCATAAGTGAAGGTCATGATGTATGTGCCTACTGAGCTTCAAACCCTTTGCATGCCTGCTCCTTCTTCCCAGTTACTCCACAGAAACCAGGAGGGATGGAGCAGACAGCAACTTCTGCCTGTGAAAATGCCTCCTGATGTGTGTCAGTTGGGTTAGGTATGGGTGTGGTTGCCACGGGAGTCATTGTAGG
>NW_008671306.1:90825-104974 GCF_000695815.1 Acanthisitta chloris
ATAGATAAAGAAAACCTTGTAGGCATGTATGCCTTCATTTGGGTCAGTGAAGGGCTTTGTGTGTATCAATCCAGCTAAAAATGGTCACCCGAGTTTAAAACACATGCAATTAACTCCCTTTTCAAAATAATATTTAGCAACAGCTCCAAAACAATTGTAGAAATATGTACAAGCAGCAGGATGGTTAAACAGCTGCTCCCTCTGTAACCCAAGATCTCACTTCTTCTAGTACTTTCAGTCTCCTGCAAATTCACTTTGGACCCACTCCTTTTTTCACTTGGGATGGGACAGAGCTGGAATGGGTCCTGCTCCATGGGAACTGCAGAAGTGCCTGCAGAGAGCATGATCCCACATTTGGAAAGGTTTCTAACCTAAAAGACAAGTGGCACTTGGTCTGGGAGATGCACACAAACAGTGTGTGTCATTAAGAGGAGCACAGAGATATGCCAGCACAGCCCTGGTTAGATGATGAATTCAGCTTTGTGCTCCTCTGCACAGCACAGAGATGTCTGACGAGACACACAGTTTTTTATACCTGCACACTTATTTTTGGCAGTGTGGACAAAAATATCTCAAAAATATACATGTCCTTTCACAGATGAGTTAGGGGAGCAGTTGCCCTCAAGGGGACATTTTTGCAAAAGACAAATCTATTCTAACTGAAGCAACAAGACACTCTGGATGGTACCAATAAGAGAAGAAAAAAGCAGTGTTTCATGCTTAGTGCAGTAGTCTAAGCATCAGGTTTGCCTCCCAGCTCTGTTACAGATTCTGTGGGCAATCTTGAAAACTCATTTCACACTATACATCTATTCTGCCATGAGAACTGTATCTCTTCTATTCCTACTCTAAGCCCTTCAGCTCACAGACACTCTCCTGGTGAGTATTTATCAAAAATAACAGGGCACAGCCCCTCAAATGATACCTGGATTAATAACCACACTATAAGAAATTAATAAACAAATTGCACTTTTGTCATGGGTAAAATAGTCCCGAAGTGATAGCTTTTCACAAAACCTCATTAACTTTACTGAAATGTCATCTTTAAATCATCTGAGACTACTTATACCTTTTTCTCTTCACAGCAACACAGTCCAGGAAGCAACTGAATAGTGCAATGGCACCTCCTTTTGCACTGCAATTTACACAGGTCTGCTGCCAAATCTACTGCCCGAAAGTGGGGAGTAAGAATAATTCCAAGTTTATTTTAATCACAGTACAAATCTGCCACTGCTACTGTAGTTTAGGACTGCTTCCAGTACTGTAAATTCATTATCATTTTTTCTAAAGTGACAAGCCATGACATTTGTAAAGCCAAAAGAAGGACACCATTCTGGCACTACACATAATATTTCATGTTATCGCTTTTGTATGCTTGTTTGGTTATAATGACACACTGATAGGAGGCACTTAAAAAAGGCTAAAATGTCAAACAACAATTTGTCAAAAACATCAGTATTCCTTCGTATGCACAAGTGAGATATGAAAGTAAATTGTTCTCAAATTCCAAGCAGAAGCACTGGGATGTTTTTATTTACTGCAATCACAACCAGTTGCTTTCTCTCCATCGTGTCAGGCAGATGAATTGGCTAATTGTCAGAGCACCAGGGGCACACTGCTAAATACACATGTGCATGCTACTGAATTAAAGGAAATTACTACTTGGAATTTTTCCACAGCTGCTCTGCATGTTAATTACACACAGGTTACACCCACCATCAAAGTGGAAAACTACCTGTGATTTTTCTTTGGGAATTACAACAGGATCATTTTCTTAAAATATCATTTGAGGCTAATGGATTCAGAGTTTTAAAAGATTAGGCACTTCTATGAGTAAAATTAGCAGCACCAACAGTCATCATAGTGCATCTGAAAGTCACAAGGCAATGTTCATATTCGTGCTTCAGCTGGGAATGCAGAAGAATCTCTGCTGTGGAATAAACCCCATCATCTCATGCAGACTCAGTGTGACAACTCTGGCAGTGATGCTAGAGACAGGTTACACAGCTAGATGGATCCTCAGCCAGTTCTTCATGCTTTTTGGACTCATTTCCTGAAGTTATGACAGGCAGGTGGGCAGAAAACTCCCACACATGCTTTGGAAAGAGAACTATTCCCCCAGCTGAGCTGTAGTAGCAAAACAAAAAGGTATTACACCCTGGTTTCTCACATTTCATCAGTTTGTGTTGGCCCAGGAGAAGTGGTAAAGTGAGAATGGGCAGAAATATGAAACACACCTAATAAATGTACATGGTAGTATGGCTCATTTGATCCCAAACAGATTAACTGGCCTTTTGGAGATAAGGAATCCCAACACACAATGCAATTATAATACAAATAAATGCACAAATAAGGTCTAATCAAACAAATTGAAAAACTCCTCCAAGCGTGAAGACAGCCTATCTAATTAAAAACAATCCAAAACAACAAAACAACCCACCAATAACAAAACATTCCATGTGTTGGCTTTGTGCAGGGCGTGTATGGTATCTTTGAGCTCTATGCCCAACCTTGGAGTCCTTAAACCTTGAAACTGGTTATGTTGGAGAGAAATGTCAGCTCCTGACCTCATGTGTGCAGAGAAGGTGCAGCAGGAACTGGGCTAAATTAGCAGCTCAGCACTAGTGCAAGTGTAACCCTCCCCTCAGCCTACAGCAATGTGTTCCCTGGTGAGGTGAAGCAACTGAGCAGAGTCCCAAGCTACATCAGATGTTCTGTTTCTAGTGACTGACTCTGCTTGTCCAATGCTAAACTGGTTACCTTACATAGCACTGAGTAAATATCTCCCAAAATGCTGTAAGATCCTATTAGTTTTCACATTTCAGAGCACAAAAGGATCCACAGCTGGGAACCAGGGAGAGACTTTGCACTGTTGTACACATGAAATGATGACAGACAGATTTCTAAAATATATTCAGGACTGTACATTGTTGAAAATAAAGCAAGAAAATGAGACATGTCTTACAGTGCTTGGCATCTAGTAGACTTAACATACAATATTTGAAGGAAATACGAAGTGATAGTATGGCACTTGCCCCAAGCTGAGCAGCTCTGGAAGATTTCACTGCAGGAAATAACATTCTGAAAGCTGCTCCTGTCATTTCACCTGGATGAGGGAATCTTTCTCTCTTCCTAATCTCTTCTTCCTTTCTCCTAGCTATGCACATTAATAGCTGTGATGATAGACCAGCAGAATCATGCCTTAATTTTCAACAGACAAATTCCTGACATAAGCACCTACCAGTCTCAGACTACCCCATACCAGTGAACAAAACAGCTGGACAGAGGCTCAAACCACTGAACAGTTGTCCACATGACTTCCCTACTCACCCACCATCTGATGGGGATTTAGTCTGTGCCATAAGCACTCCTCAGGTGTCACTTGGGCTTGAAGAGAGCACAAGTCAGGGACAGTCCCAGGCTGCACGTGGCCACCCTGCTCTAGTGGGTGCAAGACTTTGGCTCTGCAACAGGATTGGGGCCAAACCCTTCATCATCAGGCCCAGCAAACACTCCCTGACCTCTTCTATTTATTGCTCCAGTTAACATAACCCAAATGAACAATTGTGTATTTTGTAGTGTTGCAAATTATCCATCCTCAAGGTCTTCCTTTATGAAGTCCTTCCCTATGATAAAATCCCCCATCTCTCTGCACGTTCAACAAATTTGTTTACTATGTCTCTATTTTTTGCCTCAGCCTTACTAGCAAAGACCCAAGACTGAACTTGAGGAAACCCCACCAGTTCTGTCCCTGCACCCAACAGTCCTCCTTTCAATACCATCCTGTCATCTTTCCTTTAATCTATTTTCTTACCTGACATAAAATTCTTCATTTCATTTGACAAGAAACATTAAAGTGCACTACATTTAATCACTACCATATGATAATCCCCCAATGCCATGGGCTAAGATACCAAACTATTCAAACTTCACCACAAACTAGTCTCTCATCATCCTCACACCATTCATCTCAGTCCTGCCACAGGCAGAATTTTTCCTAACGTCGTTATTTTCATTCCCATGCTTTATATTGAAAATCTGATCCCTCCATTTTGCCAAATATATTTCTCTCTAAGAAGACCTTTCTGGTCACAGCCTAGAATTTCTGGACCACTTAACTACAGGGAAGAGAAGTGTCCTGTCAAAGCAACGTGCCCAGAAAAATGAACAAGCTCTGCTGAGAAGAGCCTGAGCACGGACAGGGAAAGGCTGTGTTGGAGTCAGGGAAATCCAGGCACTGCCTGTGTCTCTGCCACAGCACCTTTTCACAGCTGCCCCCTCTGCTCCCCTGCCAGGGTGCTCCAGCAACAGGTCTGTGCTTGGGCACACAGCCTTCCCCAGAGGATGCCTTCCCTGAAAAATCTCTGTTCGGTTTCTGGTGAATTTAGATTCATTTTTTTCAGAATAGGTTGAAAAAATAATCTGTCTGGAATATGAATGGCTCAAGCTAAACAGCCTTAAAAAATGCTTCTGAATTTAAGTGAAACTTCTTAAGTGCTCTGAAGCTTCATTCCTTTTTCCTTCAACTCTGAATAGTGAGGACATTTGTGGAGCATCTGAGTTCTGTTTACTGTTACAACAGTGAGTTATTTGACCTTTATTTTGCCTCTTCACTTAAAATTTTTTGAAAGGCAAGTAACAGAAAAAGAATTGCCTCCCACCAACCTTGACAGGGACAGTAAACACAATTAGAGATGATACACCAGATAGACATCTGCACTTGTTTCCTGCCCTTCCACTGAATCTCAATAAAAATGTCCTTTGATAAAGTTAATTGGATGATTCTCTCATTCTGCTGGAACAAAAGAGCTCACACAGACACAAGAGCTGACTTCATTAGACTGCAAGGTAATGAAGGACTTACTCTCCCAGGCATCATGTGGCCACATTCACCACCACTGGTTCCCTTGGTTCTGCATGAGCAGTAACAATTGAGATGACATTGTATTTACCAGGATCAAAGATGTCACTTCCCAAAACTAAAATACAATGACACTTTTCCAAATTAAAACACAAAGGCATGTGGCTGGCTGCTTTGGCAGGCTCTGAGAGCTCTGCATCACTGTACACACAGCTGGGGAAAGGTTTCCAGCAGTGCTGCTGGAAGTCCAGACTGCTCAAAGGCAGAAGCAGGCATCAGGAAAGGTGAAAGCAGGACTGGCTCTCTGTCCACTTCCTAACCCTTCACTACAGTTATTTCAAAGCACTGGATGGGAAGGAGCCATGCACATCAGTGGAGTGGTTTCCCTCCAGGCCTTTGCCCTGTGCACCCACTGCAGGTGTCCCATGCCAAGGCAGTGGCACTATGCAGGACATGCTTCCCATCCTCATTGCTCAGAAAGAAATGTACAGGTAAAAGACTGGGGGGAAAGTAAATCTAAAGGAGATTCATTATCCAGTGAAGGGGGGGCTGAAAATGGTTTTTTATTTTTGTGTCTTTTCTCTGTTCCAGGGGTTGCTTATGCAGTTCCCACGAGTCACCAGACAAAACAAAAGCAATCCTGGGACTGGTAGTAGGGCAAAAAGTCCTTGGAGTACTTCAGTATTGGAGTCACATGTTGGATATTTTCTGATCCTAGTTCATCAATGCTTCCCTGCACTGCTGATAGCAGAACTGTGAGTTAGTGCCAAACACAGTCATAACCAAACCTTTAGTTTTCACTTTATTCCTTTGTTCCTACATCCGGAACCATCCATGTACAGCTCATTACCTACAGGTATTCTCAAAATTCTGACAAAGGCTTGGTGAAAGAATTCCTCAAACATCTCCCTTATTTGCTCCTAGGTGTAACTGATCACAAGCTGGCCAAATTGAGATGGGCTGTTTGTTTGTAAAATGTGCTTTAAGGGATTCAGGTCATGCTGCACTGGAGAGTTTCCTGCTCAGTATTTACCACTCTCTCCCCAGTCCTTTCTGTATGAACTACAGATTGTATCAGTAATGAGTCTGTCTATCTCTCAAGTCCCTGACAAAGTATGATATAGCACAGCAACAGAATGTTTTGTCTGCCTAGAAAAAAATTTTTCACTGGTGACTCTCCATTTATTTTAGCAGCCAGGTTTTTATTCATTTAATAGGCTCCATGTTTATTCAGTTGCATTCCAATTTCTTAAATCAAAGTGATTTGTGCTACTTTTCTATATACATGACTCCAAAGCTATGACATTTTTCAACCAAATTTATAATTAATTTAAAAATCCCCATTTGTTCAATATGAACAATTTGCAATTCATTCCAGTCCAAATGAATCTATGATAACAGCATCATTAACTACCCAACATTGGCTGTTTCATTGTTTTACCCAGGACTAATATTTAACAAACCTGTACATTATCCTAATTGCAAACATTGTACTTATTAACACAGTAATTGGTGTTTTTGCAGTCTTTTGGAACTTCATCTGCGCTCCATGATTTGTTCAAAATCAACACTAGGCAGAGAAAACTCTGCCAGTTAATTCAGGAGTGTTTTATTGGAGTTGTTTGGATTTAATTTTAAGGTGTCTTGCTTCAGCATCTTGTGCTTTAAAGACACTTAAGTTATTAACAGGATAGAGTCACCTTTGTCATCCAAGGTAAACAGCTCACCAGCTTTTTCCTCAAGTAGAAAAAAGAATTTTTAATGCTCTCTTCCAAGCTTTTGTCTATATTTTTATGACAAATCTATTATTTCCTTAAAGGAATAGATCAATATTATTATTCAAGTATCTTTTCTTCCTCCTCCTCCTCCCTACTCCATCTATAATTTGCCAGCTGGCTCCCCAAGGACCATTTTCTTTTTGTGTTATTTTCTTCTGGTGTCATTTTCTTCTCCTTAAATACCCACAGCTCTGAGCTTTCAGCTGAAAGCAATGGTTATCAGTTTCCTATAGTTTCCACATCTTATCCTTTAAACCTACATTTTAGGTAAAAGATCTATAAACATTCCAGGTGTTAGGACCTCTACAACTGATAAAGCCATTTGGGTGCAGAGAGGTACTCAGCCCTGACTGCTGCCCTGCCACAACATACCAGAATTATTTTATAAATTATGTTCCAGGTTCATGATTTTCTAGATCTATAAACTGCCCCTATTCCACTGTCTTTTCCAAGGCTGAGGAAATTCAGTAAATCTAATGTTTTTCTCAGCTCCTTCTTGTCCTTGTCAATACTGCTGTATTTAGTGACCCTCTAAGAATGGATTTAAGCCATTTCTGGAGAGTCACAGCTTGGAGCATGAGGCAATTAGCAATACCAGGAGCTTTAGACAGAACTACCAGCAAAAGTGTTAAGGCATTTTGTCAGGCAACAAGAAGGGCCAAAATACCTGCCACAGGTACCATTCTCCATCCCAGCATGCCAAAAATTTCTACACAAGTTTCTTCACAGTACTATATTCTCCATCTTCAACAGAGGAGGATGAAAACTATCCTTATCCTCTTCCTGCCATTAGTCACAAAGGAAAGACGAATACATAATTTATAATAGTAGACATATTAATGAGAAGTGATTAAGGCTAAACTTCAGGAAATGTGTGTCACATTACCAACGCTGCCAAAAAAATCCCTACATGAACCTGAACAAATAATTCTGCACTTGAATTTCCTAGCTGTATAATGAGGATTGTTGTCACAGGATAATGACTGAGAGACACTTGCATAGCAAAGTGCTGAGGATCTCTGTGAAAAACATTAATTCAGTTTCTAAAAGCCTTTCACAAAGAACAGGAGAATTAAATTAATGGCAGATTGGAAAGACAAGTTGTGAACTACTCTTGTCTACCTTGATCTATAGCACAGGCTACCGAAGAGTTAAGTGCAGGAAGAGAGACATCCCTGAGGAATTGTCTGTCTCCAACATGACAAGTGAATGGAAAAGCCACACTACTGATGAAATACTGACTTTTAATAGACAAAAGTTACATGCCATACCATGGTTTCAAACTTGAACAAAGAAAAAACATCTGGCTTGAAAGTGAAGAATAACCTGGGGATGTTTTTATGTATTAGCAGTTGGGACTGGCAAAGTTTTAGTTAGAATTAAATAAACACTACAGTCTGATGCTACTCATCATTCACTAGCAGCAAAGATCTCATCCTTCACACTGAGGAAAGCAATATATAGGATGAGATGCATGGTAATGGATTTTATTAGATGATCTGTTTCTTATCAGACGTTGGGCGCTACCAGCTCCTTTCTTACCAGTTTGTCACGTGTTGAACAGAACTCCAAGTATAATGTTAGAAAAAACTCTTGAGTCTTACACACTCAACCAAAAGGGTCAGTTAAAGAAAGCTATTTCAGATGTTAAGCCCCAATTTCATGGTTATTCCAAAGTCAATTGCACTTCCATAAGCAGAACTGGACAAAAATCTGGGAAAGTCTACCATTTACTGATGGTACAAAAAAGGGCAACTACTGAAATGTTCTTCCAGTTCTCCCAAGACATGCACTCATCAAAGGTGAGGTGAGGTGGTGATCAGTCAAAGGTTGGACTCAATGACATCAGAGGTCCTTTCCAGCTTAAATGATACCATGATTTTGTGGAAGAAGAGTCCCAAGACCAGTAAAAAGGAAAACACAGGATTCACAAATGGCAAAGTGGAAGTCATTAAATGATATCATGTAATACTGCACATAAGCATGATTAGCTTTTGCACATTTTTTCCCCATGACTGCGATTCATGCAGCTCCCTCAACTTTCTTTGTGAAAAGGAGGTGATAAGTGGAAAAATCAAGCTTTCACTAGTAACCTCTGCTTTCTTCCAGCATGACAACCCTTTCCAAAATCATCACATTCTTCACTTTATTCAAACCATCCAAACAGGCACTTTTAGTTAACACTGTATATATTTTAGCTTCCCTGGCATCTACAAGAGTTCCCCTGCATCAGTGACTCCTACATCAGTCTTAAAAGGTCCAACATAGAAAAGAACAAGGCCAATGTTATAAACATATTCAATTACTGATGGATTGCAGAAATTTTTCAAGCATCTGTCCTTTGCTGCAGGGTGCAAAGGATAGAAACTTGTGCTGTCAACAGAGCTAAGTTATTATTGTTCTAAATGCAGATCAGCTTCACTAAGGAGATATTTATTGTTTCATCTGTCTTGAACTGTATCTGCAGACTCTTTGACAAATGGCTTATAGCAGGTTTAATCTTCATGGAGGTCCATAGCTTTGTAAATACTGTGACAAGTCAAACTGGTACACCATGAACCTATAGGGGTTGTTAGCTTTTGGGGTAGTCTAGTTTGGAGGATCATCCCTCTGTAACATGGCTAGTGGGAGGCTTACATTTAGCAGCCCAGCTTGTGGTTCAATGCTGTGTGAAAATGAGGAGGCCAGGACCTGAAGATGACAGATCCTACCCACAATTTTTATTGCTTTGAAGATTGTGTAGATGCTCTATAACCATCCCTAATGTCATCCATTGAATATGCTCCCCTGATCATTTTTAAAACAAGCAAATTCCATGACTGTATTGGCTTAATTTAATAGCAGACCATCAGAAAAATAAATCGATGCCTCCAGAAGGATAACCTTAAGTTAATTCCACAGTGAGGAGGAACCTTTCCACCTTGTTTACAGGAAGACTCTACCACTACAGCTTCAGCAAATGAAGGCAGCTCATTGTGTCAGTGCTGAGGACAGATAGATCAAGGACATTGAACAGTTAAAGTCTCTGTAGACAGAGAGCAACCATCAGGAGGCAATTCCAGGAAATCCTACCAACAGCCACAAATACCTATTTGGGCATTGCATTTCTAAATCAATACTTAAATTTTGTTAGTCAACTATATTCCTGAGAATATGTGCAGGATCACTTCATTGAATTACAACAGTGTTACACACATCATCTGCAGTATTTATAATTCACATTACAAATCATGCAAACAGCAATTCACATCCTTTACAGGTTATACAGCATCATCATGGTAAGGTCTGCAAAAATTACTACATTTGCCTTAGTGCATCACTCTCAACAGGTTAATGGTATGACAGGAAAGATAAAAACCCCAGGCTTGTTTTAAGCCTAATAAATTGTGTTTACCACCAAGGGATTCAACCACTACAATGAAGGTGAAGTTTTGGATATATCCTACCTTGCGAGAAGCATTTTTGTCTGTGCTCTCCACATCACCGTCCAAGAATGGCATGGCAAATGAGCTGAGATCCTGCCAGGACAGACAAGAAAAAAATTATGTCCTATATTAATCTCTTATTCCTTCCATCAGAGCATCCCATTATTGTAGCCCACAGATTTATTTGCAAAGTGCTCACTGCTTTACCCACAGCAATTGCTGGAAAGCAATAACATGGACTCTGATGCCCTCTACAACTCCCTGACAGGAGGTTGGAGTCAGGTGGGGGTTGGTCTCTTCTCCCAGGCAACCAGCAGCAGGCCAAGAGGGCACAGACTCAAGCTCTGCCAGGGGAGGGTTAGGTTGGATATTAGGAAGAGATTTTTTACAGAGAGAGGGATCAGACATAGGAATGGGCTGCCCAGGGAGGTGGTGGATCCACCATTCCTGGAGGTTTTCAGGGCGAGACTGAATGTGGCACTTTGTGTCATGGTCTAGTAACCACAGTAGGGTTGGACTCAGTGATCTTAGAGGTCTCTTCCAACCTGGTTGATTCTGTGATTCTATGGTTCTGTGATACTCCTCAGTTGTGAAACCAATGGCAGATGTAAGTTCCAAGTGAATAGAGAGCCCTTAGCAGTGCTTGACCTACATCACCATGAAAAACCAACCTGCAGAGCCAAAGTCCAAAGTCCTGTGTTAAAACTTTCAAGAGGAGGTACCCAAATACTACAGAAAAAATTGGTAGGAAATTACAGTTTAAATACAGCCACTTGCTCAGCAAATGCTTATCTTGTTTTTAGTGGGAGGTATAACCTGCAAGAGTATTTATGGCAATAAACACAACCTGAGTGAGAATATGTCAACGTTCTGAGAAATACTTAACACATACAACAAAGAGGGAGAAAACTGCAACATGGTGCTTGGGGAGGAAATAATCAATTCACTTGCACAGATGAGAGAGGAGTGCCCAATTCTGCAGGACTAAGGACAATAAAGCCATCAGAAAAGCACACATGCTCATCTTTAACTAACAAAAACAAACTGCAATTATATTCCACCTCCTGCCGTCTGTTCTGTTTATGCTACTTCATGTTCCAGCCACAGGGTTTTTAGAGCTCCTTTCTGCATGCATAAGGAAATTATGTTAGTGTCAAGTTTAGCATCTGTTTGATCAGAAAAGTAGATAATTAGAAATCCTGTGACCAAAAGAATGAGGTTGCCTAACTCTGTGTGCTGAAGAACCTACTCTTGGGTCCTAAGTCATGTTCTAAACCTTAGGAATACCTCTCCAACACAGAACTTCCCAGATGAGAAGCATCAACCTTTCCATGTAATAGTTCACTGCTTCTTTACCACCACATCTGCATTCATTTAAAAGAGTTCAAAACACAAATAAATAGTAATTTCACGTAAACCTAATTTGTGATCAAATAGAGCTTAATTAAAATTTAGCACTGTCTGGGAGCTCTGCAAGGTTTGCTTGTCTTCAGAATTCAGAGCAGGCACAGGTCTAATCACACCACATTGTATAATCATACTAAATCCAAAATATGCTCAAAAATGTGTATAACTCAGGCATAATCCTTACAAGTGTTTGAAAATATTCTGGTTACATAATGAACAACAAAAATAAGGAACAAAATATTGAATTACTGGAACTGAAACACATGGGAGTCATTCATGCCAAGTTGAAAAGCCAAAAAAAAAAAAAAAAAGCAGCAGCCAGACTTGGCCAAGCTGGCCCCAAATCATTAGGCCACAAACCAAAGTATTCATGACAAATTTGCCTGCTCCTAGTTCTATCTATGCACATTCAATGGCAACTGTCTACAAAGGCTCAACTACATAACATCACCCTCATCGCTGTGCTTCGCTGTTCATGTTTCACATCACTGTCATTAGCAAATAAAAACACAAGGAAACACCCCCAAACCAAAAGAACAGGCAAAATTGTTTCATTTAGATTTTCACTCTTATCAGGACTTGACTGAGGTGAACCAGGCACCACAGGACCCTAAAGAAAATCTTCTGTATTTATTTGCTTATTCCCAAAATTAGTTGAGATTAAAATTACTTACTACATATAAAAATTATTCAGCCATAAATGGTATTTATGAACACTGTCAATAAACAGATTATCATTATTATTGTTAGCCTTACTTCATATGTTACTGCAGGACTTAAGTGAAGAATCTCTGTGAGGAAGTTTAAGAGCCTAATGGAAAGTTACACAAAAACATATCCACTCTTGTTTATTTTAGCCAAAGGATTTACCAACATTTTCCTCTCCCCATCTTTGGTAGTGCAGAAGCTGAAATCTGATGTGTGCTAAGTCATTTTCCATGGAATAAATCAAGAAAATAATCTCTTTTGAGCTCCATATGTTAGCATCCCTGTATTACTACTTGGCTTAACTTCCAGGGAGAAAACTAGCTGTTTAGGAAGGCTGGAGACTGGATGGAAGAAACTGGGTTTAAGGGGACACATCTAGTAAACAGGGTTGAAAAAGCTGTTCAGGAAATCTGGAACTGCTAGGAACAAAACCATAACTTCCTTTTTGAGCAGAAACCTTCAAACCCAGAAGGGTGTAAGTATATACAACTATTTTTCTAGGAGCTAAATTTCAGTTCTCAGTTACAAATGCAAGCTTAAAACCACATATATATTAAATTCTAAAGTCTAAAAGTATCATAAACCCAGCTGATGACTCTTTTCTAATTTGTACCTCTCAGGTATCATGGAGGTATGCTAACTTCATATGTCTTTATATCCCAAACAGATCTCTTCTTGTAAGCAGAAATAACTGGAGCTATAGCTCAGTGGACAGCATGAGTCCTTTCTTAGCTAATACAGGGCTGCAGAACATTTCAAACAGAATAATAATTGTACTTTTACTTCTGTGATGAAGTCTGTAATTGTAGCTGCTACCTAACATTTTTTTTTCATCTTTCATTGCTTCATAGGATTTGATATGTGAAGGTATCCATTTACAGAAGGGAAAAATGCACATATCAAATGCCAGGCTGCAAATGCAGCTCTCTCAATTCCAATTGTTGGCTATGCAAGGAAATATTAGCTGCTTATTGTCCATTTACACATATCTCTGCAGAATACAGACTAGATATCAATTTCTTTCTTGTGATCCTCTTCACCCAGAAGCACATGTGATGACACAGTTGATGATACAGTAACACTTCAAAAAATAAAAATAAAAACTGCTCCAAAAGTGTTGCAAAACCCCAGAGAACTCTTGACAGGCCAATGGTGCAGCCCTTGCCCTTGTCACATATCTGACTGCTCTGATCTTATGCCAACAGATACACACTGAAGGCTCAGTCTGCCATTAACTGGGGATTGAAACTGTTCTTAGACAGTTTTCTTGCTCTCCAGCTCTGCTTTACTGCACTTGGAATAAGTGCCCTGCACAACCACATGGTTCTGGAGAGACATTTGAAAACTTGTGCCAAAGGTGTACAGTGATGTCCTGGTATGAGGAAGAGTCCTTCAGGCTGCAGAGCCCTTGGTTGAAGAACAAACATCATCACTCCCTGTAATCATCAGTCCTGCATTACATCCTTGGCTACACAACTTCTGTAGAGACCACAGTCTGTGATTGGCTCTGTAAGGCTAAAAAAGCCACCACAGACTGCAGCTCTTGGTTTTGAAAGCTTCGTTAGCTTTTCTGTCATACTTGTGCTCCCTAGTCAGTCCTTCCCATTGCTCAGCACCATCTGACAGCCAGCCATCACTCCTGCCATCCCCAGAAAAAAATGACCTCTTGAGCAGTTTAGATTTACTTTACAGCAACGAAGTCGCTTCAGATTTATTTGGTTTTCAATCCACTTTTATTTACAAGAGGCTGTCATGGCAGCTCCTGTTATATGTGCTGAAGAATATGGCCCCAGGGATAAAGAAGCTTTTTCTGGAGGACAGCAGAGCTGTGACACAGCAGAACTGTGGCTCAGTGCTCTGCTACCAATCAAGCTTCCTCCTGGGCAGGGCAATCTCCCACAACATCTACTCAACAGGCAATTTCACAGTGCAAATCAGGATTATTCTGTCTGCAAGTGCACCCACCTTCT
>NW_008671306.1:105003-124795 GCF_000695815.1 Acanthisitta chloris
AGATATCTGAAAGGTAACAGATTCTTCACACTAATTTCTCCTCCAAAGGTGAGACTCAATCTAAGGTGATTGTGATCTGGGTTACCCCTACATCTAGCGGCTGATCCTTACCAACTCCAGCTCTTTTTCCTTTGACAACTCTTCTATCAGAATCTTTGGGATTCCATGCAAAAAAGGAAGAATGAAATTTTTGTTCTTTGATACCCAGGGAAAACAAAGAAGCTTTTCTCAGAAATGTTTCGGAGAATAGGAAAGAATACCATATTTGAGGAAGCAGAAAGCAAATATATTGGCTGGTATAGCACAGCCAAATAGCAACAGGAGCAAGATCTGGTTAGCCAAGACATTTTTCACCTTTTCCAGCCAGTTTCACTATTCCTTTCCTTACTGGGGAGAATTCCTGCCAAAAAGGCTTGCCCAGACACACTGGTCTGGAGGCTGCTGCAGTTGGAGACTTTGGTGTCAGAAGAGGGCTTCCAGCAATTCTGTTGCAGAGGCTGCAAACGTAAATAACAGACCACTAAAGCCTTGAATCCAGTAAACAACACAGAATAAACAGGATTCTCTTCTTTTATGATTGTTTTGTTCCAAGGCTACTTTGGCAGACAGGCTGATAAAGCTTCTACGCAATGTCTGAAGCCAAAGATCAGCAAGGGCTGGGGCATGCTGTGACTGACAGGTCAGAGACCAATTTCCAATGGATTTGAGGTGGAAATTGGACTTTTTTATGGCCCCACTCAACAGTGGTCCAGAATTTCAGGGCTGGATGTCAAAAGAATATTTCACAAACAGCTCCCTGCTGCCATCCTTTGCAACAGTCCATTCAAACACAAGGCATGATGGTGAACAACAGAGATGTGAAACCTGTGCCCGTGGTGATGGGTCTCTGCCCCATGAACATGGTCAACTCTTTGGCCACGTTTCAGAGATGACTCAAGTCAGAATAGCTTCAGGGTAGCCCCATAGCCCATCTCTGCTGAAAGACTGAGTCCCTCAGTTACAAGCAATTTCAGAGTCCTAGTGTGGGTAGCATCACGCAGTCCTGACTACTCATGGTGTCACCCCTGAGGTATTATTTTTCTGCTTCACTAAGTTCTATATATGTGCTAGGAGTGCACCAAATTTAAGGACGTGAAATGCCTGCCAGACATTACAGTTTCTTTTTACAACATAACTCAAGCAGAAGGTGACACTTTACTAAGACAGCTTTCCAATACGAGGAGACAGCTCCTTTAATAAAATAAACAAAGAAAACAACACACAGAGAAATTAAGCTGAGTGCTGACAAGAGCCCTGATCTCACAAAAAATTGCTAAATGCTGCACTCCTCAGCATCACACCTTAACAGGGCTCTCGGAGTCTCCTCCTCTGCTAATGTTACTGAGCACTTCAACTATCCTACCAAGGACAAAGAAGGTCAGGATTTTTATTAACATTGGCTGTGAACAGTTTCTTTCATTGCACTCTGCACACCAGCAGATTTTTTTTTTAGATCAACCTTGGATTTGTACCTATTACAAACCAATGTAAAACCCTGAATAGCAAATTTGCTACATATGCTAATAGCCTGCGAGCAAAACCCAAAGTTTTATCTCTGTGGAATACAGGGCATAGCTTGGTGGCTCTGCTTGAATAGAAAACTGTCTTTTTTCTTTTTGAGAACAATCCTATCTAGAAGCCTTTGGGGATTTATAACAAATCACTCAATTATTGCACAAGGAAAGATTCAAAAATGACTTACATAGGAATTTCTGTCCTTTTGTTTTTGTTGTTTTGATATACCAGTCATAGTAAAGTATAATAAAACACATTACACTGCTTTATTCCTTTAGGAGTAGGTTGCTCACTGCTTTGCTTTTCTCACTCCCCCATGCCATCTAGACTGCAGCATGTGTTTTGGAGACAGATAGATAAGTCGTACTGTGAGACTGAGGATGCTGGTGACTAAGTCTTGGTATGACTCAATGGGAGTGGGCAGTAACAGATGTACAAAGCTGGTTGCATTTGTGCAAGCCAGCTTTGTACTTCACAAGGCTATTCCAATTTATTTGTTTGCTATTACTTTTAAGGCTATTTGTATTACAAAAGAACAACTGAGTGGGTCTGGAGAGCTTGAAATGTTAGAAATGAGATACAGAGACTTGACTGGTGAGGCTGCACCTCGAATACTGTGTTCAGATTTGGGCCTCTCATTACAAGAAAGACATTGATGTGCTGGAGTGAGTCCAGAAAAGGGCAACAGAGCTGGTGAAGGGTCTGGAGCACAAGATTTATGAGGAGCATCTAAGGGAGCTCGAGATGTTTAGGCTGGAGAAAAGGAGGCTCAGGAGGATCTTGTCACTCTCTAAGCTACCTGAAACAGGGCTGTAGTGAGGTGGGGGTCAGTCTCTTCTCCCAAGTAACAAGAAACAGGACAAGAGGAAATGGTGAAGGTGGCAGGTTACTGGTGGACTCAGTCATCTTAGAGGTCTTTTCCTACCTTAATGCTTTAATGATTTTGGCCACAAGCATGAAGATGACAGAGGTAGCACAGTCCAGGGGTTACTGGGTGACCATGCAGGACCAGCTGTTTGCACTTTGCTGTCAAGGTGGATACCGCATCAGATTTGAAATAACAGAGGGTAAATCACCCTAAATGACATGGCTGGAACAAATGGGAAATATATGGTACCAAAGAGTCATAATGTAAAAAGTTAGGGAGCAATGGTTGGCTGAAATCTAACCCAGATCTCAGTATATGAAAATCCATCAGGTGATTGCTCAATGTCTTATATCAAAAATTCACATAGAAAACCTTGGCATTAGAAAACCAGCCTACACACAATTTAAAGGCATTTCTTACAGTTGCAACAAGAAATAGACAAGGTCCTAAAGGTCTCCCCTGTTCTCACCCACAGGTCACCCAGCTTGGATTGCCACCACTTGGTCAGAAAGAGCTGCTAAAACTAAGAATTTCAAGGGGAAGGAGATAAAGGGAGACATGAAACCAATGTTCTATGTATTTTCCTGTAAACAGCTGTCTACCAAACTGTTCTTCCTGACTTACCCTGATAATGGGATACCAACAGCCCCCAGCACACCCTTCTTCATTTCTGAACCTTTTGACTGATCCTGACAGGCATTAATCTCCAGTAGTCACAGCAAATTCACTTCTTTTCTTCTGAGGTTATAGGCAAGATGCATCAACAGAAACTGCCAAGAGACTGTGGATTGTTTTTTGTGTTGTTATCAATCTCAGACTTAAATCACTAGAACACATTCCTACACTGTTCACAGGAAAAAAAATTGAAAAAGTTTTCTTTCAAGCTTCATGCTCTCCTGCCAGGAACCACCACCATATCTGCTTGGTGATTCAGCCTTTGCAGATGCGTTGAGCACAGACAGCCTGGGGTGGGATGCAGTCCCTTTGGCCTGGAGCCCCATCATGTTTCTAACGTCCAGAGTGCTCAGGGATGTATGGAAATGCTGTGATAAATGGTACTGCTCTCCACCTCCTCAGTAAGTCACACACCATCATGAGAGGCTCTCTGACAAAGCCTGAATATGATCCCCATGCACACAGCAGCCTGGTTTGTCAGCTCCTTCACACCATGAACCACACAGCACAGTGACTGGCAGCATGTTCATTACAACAGCAGATGGACAACCTACCAAATGTGCAAATAAGGAAATGTCATTTTAAAAAAAATAGAAAAAGAAGAAGATGAGCGAGAGAAAGTGAGAGAACAGCAGAGCAAGCAAGTCAAGGAGGAAAACAAAATTCTCAATATTCCCTGTGACACCACGATCCACATATGAACCCATTATTGAGTGCAACTCCTGGGTGCTCAGCTGAAGACAACCCTTTTCTGATGAGACATTTCCTTCAGGAAGCACCCAGTGTTAAGAGACACCAGGTAAAAGCAAAAGATAACATACCTCAGTCCTAGAAAATGTGGTCAAATGAGTGATGAGGGAACTAAGAAACAACCACGACACATGACTATATGGAAGGACTGCAGGAGCCTGGAAATGTTACCCTTCAAATGGCACATACTTGGTGCCAACAAAATTGCTTTCTAATACTCTTACAAAAATGAGACACAGGATCTCAATCCATTTGCAGGGAAAAACCTGTATATGCTATAAACCACAACTTCAGCCACAGTGAAATAGCAGAACCACAGGAAACAAAATATAATTTTGCCATATTGTAAGAAAGACACTTGAGAAGCTCCAGCACAGGAGAAATCTGAAGGAGATTCAAAGCAAGGATCATCCCAAGGCTTACTAAATAATTTCTACATTTCAGCTACTTTAAAGGTCACTGTGTTTTGCATTTTTTTTTGTTTTTTCCCCCATTCTCTGTAGGGCAAATCTCTTCAAAAAGCATTTCCTCAAGGAAGATTAAAACAAAACAAAATCAGAACTGAAACCCCCACCAGCTGATGGCCTTATCTGAGAAGGGCTCTCAGGGTTCTCCGTTGTATATAGATGACTGAAAAATGTGACATTCACACCAGGCAGAGAATCTCTGCCATAAATACTTGAACTGTAATTTTTTCCAGTTCACTGCATTTCGGAAGACAGCTGCCTGTTGCCTCCTCTTTACATTCTTGTTGGTTAATAACTGTGAATAATCTTAACAATTAGAAGAAAGCTTATAGCTGGAAAGCCATGCAAGTAAGGGACCTGCTCTGATCAAGAGGTTCCTCAACTAAAACAGAAAGAAAAAAGAAAAAGAAGTAGAAACAATGAGGAAATTAGGCAAGGAAAGGAAGAACTGGATGGCTCTGTGCTTGGTGTGCTGAAGAGCTAAACGGGAGGTCAAAGGGAACAACACATTGTGTTCATGAGGAGGAAAGATTCCCCTCTTGATGCTTTTTTGACACATTTTCCTACGTCATTCCGCAGCTGCAGAGAACAATTTCACATCTAGACATTAACAGTCACTTTGCTATAATCTTTCTTACAGTTTTAGCAGCATGTGTAAAAAGAGACCAATATACACAATATGCTTTATTTCATAGGCTAAACTATTTTTTTCATTTCCCAAAAGAATGGATGTCTTCATTCATCACCCTCTTAACTCCTTATTTAGAGGTACGTTTTGCTGAAGCTGGCAACATAGAAAGCCCTCAAGGACATAAGAAAGCTCAAATTCTCAGAGGTAACCTTGAAAACTTCATCACATTCATAGCACAGTATTCTGCCCAAATCCAGCCTGTGTGTCCTTTAGGTCCCACCTTTGGCTTCGAGCTAAGAGATGTTGGGGTTTGGTACCATTACTAATTTTTTCAGTTAGTGGTGCCATGCTAAACTAATAAATGACAATAAATCTTTCATCCTGTGGGAATCCAAACTGCTTTAAAACTGCATATCCAAATTCATGGATGGATTTTCATTGCCTGCTCTGGCTTGCTGGATTAGCTCTGGGAAGGCACTAAATATAGGATATCTGTCACCTAACTTCAGCCACCTGAAATGCTAGTCATCTACCCCATATGTTTTGTCCAGCCTAGAGAGGAGGGAAAAGCCAGCAACCCCAGTGGGCAATTTGTTCCTGTTTCCCTGGTTTGGGAGAGGCTGGACAACTTGCTTGAACATCAACAGAGGATAAATGAACTCTGCATATCTTACCTCTCCCTCTCTACTGCCTATAAAGTGGGAATAAAATAATTTTTTACCCTTCTATTTAGAAAGCAAGCTGTCCAAAGAAGGGACTGCATCTTACTACGTTCTACACAGCAATCGTGAGCGTGGTGTACACCAGCTCACTTTCACCCAGCTCCACACAGCATGGCTAACAGTGTAGCCATGACAACACACGGGTTAGCGTAGGCTGCAACATCCCCACAGGAGGCTGAGTAAATACTCCGACAGTTTAAGCTCACTTGGAGCTCCTCACTCCACCCGTGTAGCTGTCAGGTCTCAGTCGGGCTAATTTCAGCCCCGTGTCAATCAGGTCTTTGCTTGCAGTCTAGACACACTCCAGGCATCCATACAGTGGGGAGCACAATGAGGTCCTAAGCTCTGTTGGCATTTTCAAGTGTTATTAAGATGACATTTTCTTTGCACAGCTTTGGCTGTTGTGTGGAAAACAGGGTTAAAATCCTTGACAGGGTGAGCACCCGTTGGAGTGCAATGAATCACAGAATGGTTTGGGTTGGAAGGGACCTTAAAGATCATCTAGTTCCAACCATGTAAGCACTGCATGTTGACCTGTTGCAAGATAATTGGAAATCTGAGAGAGTAATCAAAGAGGATTTTTCATAGAATCATAGAACTTTAGGAGTTGGAATGGACTTTAGAGACTATCTAGTCCCAACCCCCTGCCACGGGCAGGGACACTTCCCCACTAGACCAGGTTTCTCAAGCCCTTATTCAACTTGGCTTTAACCATTGCCAGGGTTGGGGCAGCCACAACCTCCTTGGGCAACCCGTGCCAGTATCTCACTACACTCACAGCAAAAACTTTTTCCTAATATCTAGCCTAAATTTCCCTTCCTTCAGTTTGAACCTGCTACTCCTTGTCCTATCACTGCAGTTCCTAACAGAGAGTCCCTCTCCAGCTCCCTTGTAGGCACCTTCAGATACTGACAGGCTGGTAAGAACCACTGTGTGCAATTGAAACAAGTATAATTCAGATTTTAAGGAAACAGCCCAGCTATACAACCTCTGAGAAAAGCGTGTTTGTTAAGAGAATTGGTGTGATCTCAGGGAAATGTCCAAAACACAGTATATCTTGCACTTGCAGGCCTCCTCACACCAAGCCCTGGTCACTCATTAAGGCTGTCTCAAGGGATGTGCTTCAAAAAGCATCACAGTTCTGCTTGGAAAATGGTGTTATAAGACAATGACCATCTCCGGAAGAAAGATGGATAAAATATTCATCCATCTGGAAAATCTTGTGAACAATGAGACAAATGGAAGAACACAACAAAGGGATTACTCACTCTCACTGGAAATAGCCATCACTGAAAACAAGTTTTTGCAGTGGGTCCAGTTTGGAAATAATCCTCACATGGAAAAGGAAGGACAGAAATAACACATACCCAGTTTTTTTCTAATTATTGTACATGCAACACTAATATATTGAGGAAGATATTTCCCAAGTAAACTTCAGGCTTCTTTCAAGAACTATGGCTTTCATTAATATTTAATTTTTCTTACATTATTCTTTCAGAATTTTTCCCTAGTTTATATCCAGTGCAGGGGAAAAAAAAACTTACAAATGAGACATATTAATTTCTGATTCCTTTAGTAAGAGTTTTCTGATTTTAGCCATCTTACTCCTCATGAGCCCATTTAAGCACCACGATTTCAATGGACCCATCTGAACATGCTGTGGAGAAAAGACAAGCAAACACACACTCAGGGAAATCCAGCTGAAAACTTAAGCTCTTATCCACATACAGATGTTGCCAAAAGTAATTTCTGCCCTATGCAATGGTTTTGAAACCCAGCAGACACTGGTGAGCTGAAACAGGCAAATCTGCATTTGATTTGGCTGACAATTTGTGCATCAAAATGTGTCAAGAAGCATTTGATCCTGCCCAGAGAGTGTGGGAAACATTTCCAAGTTAGCAGGACACCCTGGACACGGTGACAGATGGGCAGAGTACGAGCCTGGCGTGGGAGAGGCCATTTTATAACTGGCTGTTGCTCCAAGCCATGTGGCAGACAGTCCAAACCCATTTGTCACGAAAAAATAAAGCTCACACTGGAATTGCCAAACCAAGGCACAGGGAGTGCCCCTGCCTGCAACTCAACCCAGCATGGACACCCATCTTCCCAAGGGGCATCACCAAAATCCTCCAATGAAACTAACTAGCTCACAAGCAAGAAACAAAACTAAGGAAAAAACAACCAAGCCAAATATTTTTTTGCTCAAAATGAATTAAATCCACTAGCAGGAAATTTTGATTCAGAATAATGCTTTTTATTTTTTCCTTACTATCAAAAATTAAGTTCACACCAACAACACAGCCCTTAAAAATATTGGTTATTATTTTCTCATCAAGAACATTAATTTCTATCTATATGTATTGAACAGCTGTACAACTACTAGTATGCATTTAAATCCATATTTTGTTAACATTTATTTTGAGCTCTATTAGGAATGGCAATTGGACTTAGAAATGCAATCAGAGCAAGAAGGTAACTTTATCAAAATATATCAGTTCTAAAGGCAAAAGCATTGACACCTCCAGTGAGAAACAAACTTCACTGGTGACTATGTCCTCCCAGATGGAGATGTGCTAGAGCTCAATTCACAGGGTATCACTTTTTTTTACACATGCTCTCCTATAGGAGAATGCATATGGCAAACATATATAATAATCTGTGCATACAGACATGATAATGAGCTCTTACAGTTTTTAAACTGCCATTTCTTTTAAATTTAAATGATTAAATATTTCGTATCTTCAAAGTGACTTGTCACCGGACTTACTTGGGTGGGCAAACATACTGAAATGAGAGAAGGATTTTGTCCTCATGATGGAAAACCAGAGGCTCTTTGCTACCTGAAGCAAACTCTGTCTACAGATGATTTCAACCAACTATGTGGTTTGCCTTTAAAGATTTGTACCAATATTGCCTTTAATTCTCTTAATTTATTTCTTGATAAGTGTCAGACATCCTTGTACATATTGCTGAGGTGAATTTTGAGGGGGTGGGTTTTTTTGTTTATTTCAAACTAGGGTAATTTTCAAAAAATAAATACATTTGTATTCCGCTCCTGCTAACAAAAAATGGACTAAATTGAAGTGCAACAGAGCCTTCTTTTGCTAGGTTTCCCACTGCCTCCCTTTGGATTGAGGGTTGGCCCCATGTCAGCAGGATTTGTTTCATCCTCCTGCCCATCATTCCCTCTTCCAACAGATAATCCTTTCCCCCCAGACTCCTAATTGCAGCAACTTCAGTTTTCTCACACCTCCTAGGGCTGCTCAAAGTCAGTGCAGCCTCTGCGTTCCATTCCAGCCTCTCCCAGGCTCACGACTCTACAGCCCACACGGGGGACAGAGCTGAGGGTGAAATCTCTTCCCCAAAGGCAAACGCTCATCCCTCCTGCAGCCTCTAACAGCAGCTACAACACAGTAACCAACAAGCAAAACACACAAGATGCTGGCAAAATACCCTGCATCTTATACCAGACTATATTTCAGTTGCTGTTCACCAAACCCCTCCCACCACTAACAGAGCATCTTTAAACCCTTCAGGCTCTGATCCTGGAAGAGCCAGTCTCATCATTGTCGGACATTCATTAGCTCATAAGTCCATTAATTGCAGCACAAATTGCATGTGCTCAGCATTAATTCTGATAGCGAGATGGGGAAAATGCAAGAGGAACACACGAAGCCTATAAAACACCTCTTTATCCAGACAAACCTCATCAAACATCAAATTAAAATCAATAAGCAAAACAGGAGTTCCTGAAAACCTGCAATTTGGGGTTTGCAGTGACTAGCCATGGCAATTAGTTGCTCAGCAGTTCAGGCAGCTCTGGGATGAGCAGTGAGAGAAAGCAGGCATTGCAGGATGCAGAGACCAGATGGTTTTAGACTGAAATTAAATGAACAGCCCCCCCCAAATGACAATCTCTCTTTCCAAAACACTGAGGAAAAGTTATGCAAGGGGGGGAAGAAAAAACAACCAACCCCAAACCCAAGTTACATTCTTTAACTAGATAAAAGAACATTTTGTTCAGCCTTGGGAGTATCTATTGTAATTAAACGCTCTAAAAACAGGACAACAGCCCTGTGCCAGCCATGCATACAAAAGAGACAAAACATGATGAAAACACCAAAATACCCAAGAACCATGCATTTCTTACACAGCCTGAAGAATCCCTGCCTCCCAGCACAGCCCTGCAGTGCACTCGGGCGTCCACCTAAATGAATGCAAACCCTTATTTCCCCTTGGCTAAGATAAATACATTTTAAAAAAATTATACCAAAAAAATAACCAAATCCAGAGAAACCCAGAGAGAAACGAGCCCCGTTGTGACTTACAGCTCTGAAAAATCCTGCAGTCTGGCTGGAAACGTCCATGGAAGAACTGCATTCAAAGCTTTTCCCTAAAGGCGAGCGCGTTTAAACATCTCGGGCTCTGCTGCTGGAGCCGATGCTGCAACAGATGGGGAGCAGGGCTGGGTGTGTTCTGCCTCCCATCGCGGCACTGCCAGCCCATGGCAGGAGCACTAGGTGAGGCAGGAGAAGGGGCAGGCGAAGGGTTTGTCCCTCGCTGCAGGCTGCCTGCCAAAGATGCTCTCGGCATGGCCAGATTGGATTACCCGACTGCAGTACCTGCTCGGCGGGGCGGGCAGAGCAGGGACCCGGCCCAGGCTCGGGGCACGGGGCAAGTCACACGGGTCAAATAACCGCAGACGTTTTGAATATGATCCGAAGGGAAGGGAAAAAAAAAAAGGTCCTGTTTTCAACAGCAGAAGTTTCAGATAACTGAGGCTGTGTGTGCATCAGTATCAGAATACCTGGGGGGAGGCAGCACAGAGCAGCAGATGCGTTTTCAAGGGTTGGAGCCTCTGCTACACCATTACAGCTCGATCTGCTGCTTAACCACAGCTCCACTTTGTAGCTGTACAAAAGTCATGTTATTTCTCCAGGCTTAAGTTTTCCCATCTGCAGCATCAACAGAGGAAGGCTTGACTGACCTTTTCATTTATTATAAAGACCACACTGGGGAGCTACTGTATGACCCCAAAGTATAACCATCAATAAAAAAAGGAGATAATAGATGTTTTGAAAGGGTGTCATGTGAGCAAGTGCTATCAGAGAAATGCAAACTCTCCCAGTTGGAGCTGAGGGATGGTGGGGATCTAAGGGTTTTTTTCTTCATCAGACTTATTTGATAAATCCTTCTTTATAACTGCATTCAGATTTGATCACTAAGTAATCTCACAGTGTCCTTTACTGGCAAAGAAATCACTCCCCAGACCATGGGGACATAACCTTGGCCAAGATGTCATTGAAAGCTGTCACAGACGAGGACACTTCTGGTAGAACAAAGCTAATGTGAAGGCAAAAGGCAGAAAAATCATCTCTGATAATTCCAATATTTTAACAGAAGGCATCAAAATACTCGTGCAACTAACTGACACCTCTCTGGAGAAACAGGTGCCAGATCCTGAGCCATGGAGCTTTGCCAATCCTTTGTTGGTCATCTCAGAATACCATTTGTGATGATCTATTGAAATGCTATTGAACTGGAGGGTTTGCTTTAATTAATGGCTCCAGTCACTATATCAGTGAAGTGGACTTGGCTTTCACATCACTCTCCATGTATTTCTCCTATTCATTGCAGGATGCTGCACCCTTTTGCAACTGTGTGCAACCAACACTGCCCTTAGTTCTGTCTGTGTCGAGTAACAAATATCACTGAAGCTGGTCAGTACATTTTCTTCAGCAGCAAAAGAGATGAGGTCCAGCTGATGTCTCTCATGTGCCAGGCAGACAGCACATCCTAGGAAATGGCCATGGCTCTCCCTTCCCTCGGTGCACTAAGTGCCTCTGATAACACAAGTCCCTCAGGAGCAAAAAAGCTGAAAATGGTACATAGTGTTCACTCTCAAATGGCACCTATTACTTGAGTCATTTTAAGACAAGCTCAGTGACAGCCCATTTTAACAGAGAAATGAACAAATATTTAGTATTTAGAAGATTTTTCCCCCACTAAATGAATATTTTATGTGTGCAGAATATACAAATAGTTCAGGAAAATAAACAAGCTTCCTCTTAAATTCTGTTTCAGGGTACCAGAGAAACCAGTGAACAAATTGGAGCAAGCAAAACACATTTCTGTCTCTCCTACTTGAGCTGTAGGAAAAAGGAAGCCAACTGTGGCTGACCTAGAGTTGGTAAAAGGGAAGATTGGATTTGTTTTGGAATAAAATATGTCCCTCTACAAACCAGAGTGCAAAGCACAGTTCAGGTCAAATGCTTCTCTGAATAGTTAAATTATAAGGATTATTCTGATTAAAGATCAGATCAAATAAAAAGGGGTATTAACAGCCATGAAAATGTCCCACACCCCTAAATCATCCATTTCAAACCACTTACAGTGTTCAGTTTGATGTAGCCAATTTCAAGAATCATCTAGACCTATTAAATGGGTTTCTTTAAAAAAAAATCTTCAAAATAGTTTCTGGTCTCAAAGTCTGATTTGGCAAAAACTCCACCTCAAAAACATGCCTTTTCCTCCCCCACCTTTGGATAAGGAGTATGAAACAGACTGCACAACTACAACTCAGATAAGCAGAACAGTTAATGGTTTAGATACCATTTCATAAATATTTGCTGAACTAGTTTTTGGATTCTGTCCAGCTTCTGACAACCATGAAAAACATTGAATTGCCATTTTCTTTCATCCTTCTGGGATGAAAAATAGGCAGGGAGGTTTTATTGCTACCATTTCTTACCATTATTTAATGACTATTCGCACTTATCTTGATGCGTCCTGCCATGGAAGGCCAAGATATTATTGAGTCTACAGCCCTGAGGTGTCCAAATCCCATCTACATAAATTTTTATTAAATATTCTCAGATTGAACACCTAGGCTCATGTGTTGGCTGTGTAGGCAACTAGTGAAGATCTGAGAAAAAGCAATTGATTTCTGAAGAAGTACCTTGTTTCAAATTGGGATTTCAAGTGCATGTGCTCTATTGGAGATGCTGAGGCTCAGGAGTGAAATGCTGCAGCCTCAGTGACCAAAAGCAGCAATAAGTTGGTGTACATCATCTTGCACAATATATAATTGTCCTAATATATTAAGGACAATTTAGAAGCCTCTGGAAAGTGCTTTGCATAATCGACTTGCCATGCCAATAGATTTTTCAGATGTTTTTAATTGGATTTTTTTTCCATTCTTAAGTCCTTGCATTTCAAGTTCAGTAGTCAGAATTAACTTCATAAATACATGTCTTTTAAAAAAAATTTCACTTGGAGCACCTATAGACCACTCACATATTGGGACTGACCGTACAGATTTTCACACTTCACCAGATAATGCTGGAGGGGTAAAAAAATCAGCAAAACCTGCTTGTGCCTTTGACTGTGAATCACTCACTCATAGTTCAAAGACCAAACTCTGAGGAAAGCAGATTCATGACTATCACATTTTCACTGGCATAAAGCTACAGAATTAGCTGTCCAACTGAAACAGTCAGTGTTCTACCAGCTGTATCTTATTTTTCCATTTGAAGAGCTTAATGATTCTGGTTTTCAAAAATTTAGAGCCAGACCCTCAATCAGCTTCAGATTTGGTTGCACATAATTCCTGCACAATTTCCTTGAGCTGTTCCAAAACACCAACTCTATTTCATCTTTTTGGCGCAAGTACAAGACTAAAGTATCATAAATCTCGAACTGGCAGTACAGCAACCTTCCACAGTTTCCCAGAGGAGACTAAAAGCTTCTGGCTATTTGTTGGTATTATTTATATTCTATAATTTTCCACAAAGATCTGGTGGTTTTGTAAGTACTACATAAATTAGATGAGTTCATAGGGCCTGCTTCCATTATAGTTCCCTTGTTCTTCCTAGGCAAGCAGTCCAGGGAAATCAGGGGAGCTACTGCCTGTGAAAATACCACTTAGAACACAGTAGCATATAGCAATTACCAAAACACATGATGAGCCAGAGCTGTGTGGCAGGGAAGAGCTTTTGTTCAGTGTGTAATTAAGAAAGATTTTTCATATTTTTACAACAAACACAGTCATCATATTCATGGTTGCCCTATCTCCACTACTACTGAACACAAGGACCAGCAGCCTCCAACCAAAGAGCCAACACACTTGGGAGATACTCAGATGAGAAAAGCAACTCCTTGAAGGGCAGGAAAAGCCACAGCAGCAGTTGGGAGATCAGCAGAGTCCAAGGGAAATAAAACAGAGGGAGAAAAAAATCCTGAACTACACCACAAACTACACCAGCTCTTAGCAGGACACCCAAAGTAGTCTCCCAAGGGTTAATGGGGCAGCTGTGATCTGCAAGAGCTGGAAAAGGAAGTGCAAGCAAAAATCCAACATTAAGACCCAGGAATTAGAGGTAGGGATGAACTGTGGAGTTCACCCCCAAAATCAGGCAAAACTGGAAAGCAGGGTGATGGACATAGTCCAAAATGGAAAGAGAAAGGAGCAGAGAAAAATACCCCATGACCAACAAAATCCACACTTTACTCCTTATTCATCTCAGCCAGCCACAGTTTTTCCTTTGCAATTTTTCAGCATGATCTACCAAGCAATGAACAAAGTAGCTGAGATTCCTGACTCACTGTTGACAAGCCAGAAGGAGAGCATTCATGTGAGAAACATCAAACCCCAGTGAGCAAGCACCCATCTCTCCTGGGGGAGGGAGCACCCTGCAAGCCTCTGCAATGAAGATGGGTCATACTGCACCAGGGGTGCCTTGGCCAGCTTGGGTACCAAAAGCAGGAGAGCTGCATGCTCAAACTAATACATTTAGTTCTTCATCAGGACTCAAGCAGAGGGGTTTTACCCCTCCATATTTACATATACACCCAAATGCAAATGATACTGAAATGCTGAGGTGTTCACACAATGGCAGTATTGGAGGCTGCACAATAGCAGCCTTATGCCCTGCTCTGTGCTGACCCCACTGCCTTTCCCACCTGGTGCCCCTGTCTAGAGCTCACAGAGGGAGGGATGCAGCCTCTTTCCTGTATCACACTGGGGAGGAAGAGGCTAGAGACACTCCTGGAGAGGTGCCAGCACAGAGCTGTGCTGTGTCTGGGGTCAGTGGAGGCCTCCGGGCACCAGGGAAAAATTATGAGGTTTGTGCTAGAACACAATGTTCAATAACTCATGGACTGGAGGACTGACACTTTGGACTGCAATCCTCTGTGATGTGGGTGAAGCACTTCAGAGATGTAGTGGAGCAAAATTAATGTCAGATTCAGTGGGGACTCAGTGGTCCCTCATTCACCCTTGCCCAACACATCCAGAGGGGCTGTGACACTGGTATCAGTGGTGCTCTGGAAGATTTTGAATCAGAACTGTGCAAAACTCATGGGTAACAACTGGTGATTCAGTATGACCCGAATTATTTCCCGTGGCCCAGCTCAGAGAGCTCATTGCTTTCCTTTTCTAACAAAGGCACTGAATTTTTAGAGTCCTGAAAGACACAAGATCAGGCTTACCCTGCTTCTAGCATACCTCTTAAGAGGTATGACAGAAAAAGGTGATCCAAAGAGATGACTTGAGAGGTATGGTCAGAAACAGTCCCACAAGACAACAGAAGGATGATACTGCAGCATCTAGTATGAGAGAAAACCTCAGGGAAATAGAATCTGGTGAGTTATGAGTAAGAGCTCCAACCACAAGCTTCAGCATAAAATACTGGTATATCTGTGTGCAAACTGAAGACTCTCTATTGGGACTTAGGAAAATGTGTACTCTGCAATATGACTTTACAGCTTCACTGATCCCAGAGTGGAACCCCTACAGACCAACACTTCCATGAGGACATGGATATAGCAACATGGATGAATGGAGATGTCTCAGCTCTGCTGCTGCCTCCTTGATCTCTCTGGCTTTGTGCTGCTTTTTGCTCCCTCCCTTGGCACCACACACTGCTCCTGGGGGCTGTGGCAGCAATGGGGATGGGGGAGTCAGTGCCAAAAGAGGCATGAGAATGGGTGGAAAAATGAGGCAGCAAGGAGAAAACTGCGATGGTAATTCCTCCACACAAACCCAGACACACCTGAACAGTTTATGACATTTTAAGACTGGCTTAGATTATGTGGTTGAGTACTTAAAATGCTACAGCACATCTCCAGCTCTTCAGAGAGCACTAATTATTTACTCTAAAGAAAACATCCTGCTACAATAACATCACAGCACAACTATCCAGGAATTAAGATGCTCTTGCACACTCACAGCATGTTTTACTTTCTTTGAACCTCATGACTTAGGTCCCTGAGCTTAGGACTGTGGTGCAGGATGGTGAATTGTCCCCATGCCCCAGTTAAATTACCCATGTCCTCACATCTCTGCACAGCCTGGCTAGGGACGGTGTGTTCTTTGTGATGGGGATTCTGGGTTTTCTAAGGCACTCTGTGCACGTAGCAGCTTTGCTGTATGTAGGTTTTTACCTTTTGTAGGTATGCAATAAATAGTAACCATTAACTCTGAATTGAAGCAAGAGCCCATCTAGAAAAGGATCAAGTGGCTGTCTACATACAGGAAAGAACAGTTAAAATGTCATCAAAGGTTTAAAAGCTGAAGTACAAAGATCTCTGCTGGTATCAACTAGCTGCTGAAAAAAAATGGAGGTAATGGAACTCTGCAGCATTTAAAGTAGGTCAACATTGCCAGAAAAGAAATACTTTAAACATATATATTGCAATACAGAAACCCAACAAAGAGTAACAAATTCACCAGACAGAATGTGGTAAATGTATTTGCAGCTTAATGAAATAAAAAAGCAAACCAATTTATCCACTCAATTTAATTTAGAGCAATACAGCTGTTGGAGGCTGAATGTAACAGGTACAAGCAACACCAGCATTTGCAGACTGGCGTGAACACTTTAGGAATAGTTACATCCACAATATTATGCTAGTTCCTATCAGAAAGAGCAGTCAGATTTTTAGAATATAACTACAGATGATCACAGGGATTTTTGGAATACAGATGGACCACTTCCCTGAGAGCCAGGCTGTTTGACCTGCTGACACACTACCTGGGGGAAGGATGCCCCAGCATGGGCTGGGGCTGGTGGCAGAGCAGCCATGTGAGACAGGGCTGGTGGTCAGGGCACCTGGCTGCCCTCCCCTGAGGCTGGAGCTCAGGGACCCTCTCAGCAGAGCCAGGTTCCCTCCCCAGAACAGTGCAAGATGCTTGGAGGCAAAGCCCCACTGTGTTATTGTGGCATCCACTAGCACAGTGCAAGGTCTGTGGTATTGAGCTCTGAAACAGATACCATCTATGATTAAAGTTCAGTGTGTATTTAACAGGCAGAGGCTTGCAAATAGCAGCTCTGGATATAGGATGTACCTGGTGAGAGTGTAGTTATTTTAAGATTAAATGTTTGATTACCACCACAGGGACTTATTTGCAAAAAAATAAAACGAATTGACAAGTAAGAGCACACGCAGAGTTTAGGTTGTATTTCCTACTTTTGCCATGTCAATAATAATTTGAAATCATCTATCCACACCAGAAAGAAAAGCGTGCTCTCAAAGTCTCTAACCAGGCAACAGCACTTTAAATAGCTCCTAAAAACAAAGTTTGCCTAAAGAAAAGTGAAAGCAATTTGATTCGAAAGAGCCCAAGATATAAACAACCAACAAAATGTAAAAAATTTAATACAAGTACAAATGATCATGGCAGAAGAAACACTTAGTTTAGGATTTTGGTTTTGATTTTGTTTTTAGTTTGTTTGTGTTGGTTTTGTTAAAAGCATTGCACACAAAGCAATCACTAAGGCATGTGTATAAAAAAGGTTTTTTCCACTTGAAAAGTTCATGAAATAATTTAAAAGGGGAAGTCTTTTAAAGGCTGTAACATTTACACCCTACAAAGAAAAAGGTGCAAACTATCACTGGATTAATTTTAATCATACTCTGATCCTATTAGTAGGAGAAATAATATGTGTGAATATATATATACACATATATATATATGTGTGTGTGTATATATATATACACACCTATCAGAAAATAAACATACATACAAAAAAACTAGTGTTGCAGGTGAATATTTTTAGGCCTTCCCTTCTCCTATGGCTCATACTCCCTGTTACATCTATGTTTCAAGTGATAAAGGATGGCTTTGTGGTTGAGGCTGGGAGGGTATTCTATTCTCAGTGGATAAACTCTGGCAGACCCTGAAGGCTGATGGCTCTCTCTTCTCAAGCAAATCTTGATTAGGTTTGTTTAAGAACAATTAAATTTATTTTTTTAAGCATACTTTGAGCATTTTGTAAAACGTGAAGAAAAAAGACTTTTTTTAGAACTTAGTGCATTTGACATGACATTGAATAAAACCTGCAAATAAATAGCAGCTACAGCTACAACCTACATACAAAGCATCAATTGTTTGATTCCTCAAACTGAAGTCTTCTTCCACAGACACCTGAGCTTCCAGACATGCCCCAAACACCCCAGTCTCAACTGGGGGCAGCACCACAAGCCCCAAACCTGTTTCAGGGGGATTCTATGAACTCTGCTGCAATCAGAATCCTAATTATGTCATATCGTTTAATAGATTAATCAATTTGATCTAACTTTTCCCAAGCCATAGAATAGCCCAAGTTGGAAAGGACCTCAAAAGATCACCTGGTCCAACCTTTCATGGGAAGAGGAGACTAGATGAGATTATCTTGCACCCTGTGCAGCAGAATCTTGAAAACCTCCTGAAAAGACCATTTCCATACCTGAAAATATCCATTTTGTATTGTGTCTGTTTCAATCACTGTCACAGTGTTTAATTGGGGAACATATGTCTAAAAGCTTGTTGAGCTTACAGAAACCCCCCTGTGAGTGCCCAACGGCTTCGCTCCAGCTGTCAGCACCAGAGCAGCTTCTGGACAGGAGCATGTCCCATAAACAGCAGGATCATCTGTTCTGAAGGTTGGAGACTGAAATTATGTTTCTTGGGCAACAGTCACTAATTCAAAGCACATTATTATGTGTTTGATAAAACATCTTTTCCTTCCTTTTCTTGTATTTATGAGTCCACACACATTTTCCAGTGACAGCAGGCAGCTGGTGGTGGATGTGGGTCCCAGTACCAATCTCTGAGTTAACTCCCTGCATGGCCCTGGGCAAGAGTGTCCTTCACTCTGTCAGGTCAAATGAGACCTAATGGACCTAATATAAGATCTAATAATACTTCCACTGATTTATCAGCAAGAATCACTTTACCACACCAGAATGTGCTGCCACTTTTGCAAAATGCAGGAAGATCAGCTTAGAACAAGGAGGTATAACCACAACTCTTCTTTATTTGCCTTTATCATGAAAAGGAAAACTCACTAATGTCTGTTCTCAAAACTTTTTTGTATATAGAATCCTTTTCCTCACCTCTCTCATTTCTCCCCTCCTGGTTGTTCTTTGTTTCTTTAGACTATACACTATTCACATGCACCTTTTATAAGAACTTCATGCAGTAACCAGTATCATTTAGTATGATTGTGATATAAAGATACTAATATGGCATTAAATAAGGAAGAATCAAGAAACCTGAGGGAGCATCTGGCCACAACACCATGAGTAACTATGACAAACAGCAGCTTTGGATCTTGATCAACAGCTAGTGGTTGAGGGCTATGCAAACAGCTCCAGAAAGTCTTTCAACCTTGTCCTTGTTGTTGGATACCTTTGCAGTGCTCCTGCCAAAGATAATCTTCCCCTACAGTCCAGTAATACATTCTGAAAAGGGAATTTTATTTACTTTAGGACATGTTAATTATTATTTGTATGTATTATTAGCAACATTTTTTTTTTTTTAAGAATGCACAAGTTGTCAGCTATTTTGGAAGAAAAACAAAGGAGGACTCATCTACAAAATACTCCTGGGTTATCCCCTCCTAGCACTTAAAATGAAAATATTGTAAGTGTGTCATAAAATACCAGTTACAACGTCCTGAAACGGCATAAACATTTCCATCCACGTACAGCTCAAGATATTTGTTTCTCCAGGACCTCTGCCTCTCTTCTTGACTGCAAAGCAGGTTTTGAAAACAAATTTCCTAGTCCCTCAGTTTTCCACTCTAACACTCTTGAAATACGCTGGTTTAAGAAGTTGCAGGAGTTCCTTGAGGACCTCCTG
>NW_008671306.1:124824-131570 GCF_000695815.1 Acanthisitta chloris
TGATAAATGGGCTTCCACCTCAGCTAAAGCTTTTTTATACAAGGTTTTTCTCTACAGAATTCATTCCTTGGTGTTACAATCTGATTACCTCTCCTAGGAGCATCAGGATGGATTTCCATTGAACTTTTATCAGCAGACACTATTTCTGAGAAAGGAATAAAAGAAATCTCTCTAACTTGAACTTTGCAATGTAGTCTTTTATTGCTTTTGGAAGCTGGGCTGTGAAACCAGATTTTTGTGTAATACACTGACAACATCTCAGGCATTGGTAGATATGGAGCTATTTTGGTTTATTTTCTCTAGGGCAGGAGGAAGGGACACAAAAAGGATCTGAAAGAAGAAAATGAAACTCTCTAACTGTCTGGAAAGCATCATTTCAAATGCCAGATTTCAAGGTCATGGAAGGAAGTGACCACTGGCTGGGACTATATTTAAATGTAATATAAAGCTTAATACTGTGCTTAATTTTAGGAAGAATAATAACTATTCCCTTTTTTTCTGTACAAACTTATTCTTAATAAGCATCCTGTCTGAAGAGTGATCCAGGGGAACTCCTAACATCAGCAGGAGTGCAGTATGGTGCTATATGTCTGTCTACAGGAACACTGAGGTCTGGTATTTTTCCTACCACCACAGAGATATTAGTAGTGCATTTTCAAGGTGGAATTTCCTTCCTCAGGGCCAAGTCCAACATCTACTCCAGTGAATGATGATTCAGGTATCATGTCAGACTGTAGATTACATCCCAGCTAAAAGTCAGCCCAGACAGTATCTCCCTAAAATTTGCTTTACTTAATCTGTGATAATTTTAGTTGTATTCCAAGCCACAGTTTGCCCAGACAGGTGATTCAGAGCCATCCAGATAAAACTGAACATCAGCAACATCCACTAATTTATGACATGACTAACCTTTCTGAATCCATTTCTCACTTCTGTTTTACAAAAAAAACCCAACCCAGGTTTATCTAACAGTGCTAGAGTTTGAGGTTCATGTACTGAAAGGACAAACATAATGTTCTTGCATGGACTGATTATTGGATCACTGGGAGAAGAAGAGGTGATTCACATGCTAAAGGTTAAAACAAATGGAGGTGTTTGGGACAGAAAGGATTTCCTCTTCTTCCTTCTTTCCTACCCTGATGTGAAAGTGTTTTGTTAGGTTGTTTTTCATCTTTTTATGTGTGGTTCCTTTTCCAGGGCCACCTCAGAAAATTGTCTAACAAATTCTTCCTGCTGGGAAAATAAGTTTCAAAATAAAAAGCAGGTAGCACCCTTGATTACTCCAGCTGCACATTATGGTGGTGGCTTTTGGTTTTCACAACAGCCTAAGCCCTGCTGTTGGAAGCTGTGATGTGCTCTAGACTGTTGTGTGTTGCTGTGTATAGGGTGTAACAATTCTTCTGTAGATCCTTCTAACATGAAACATTTGCAGATGACCAGTACCAGTGGTGACAGATGAGCACCTCTTAGAAAGAGCTGCAGTCATTCATGAGGAACAAAAAGCAAACTCAGCACTTCAGGGATGTATCTTCAAGTTTGTGTCTCTCACAACACAACAACATGCTCACTGGCAACCAGTGCCATTGCACACTGATGTTTTTAAGACACTAAATTTGTTGTTCTAAGCAACCACCAGGTCAGCTTGTTCCTCCAGATGCAACCACAAACATTCAGCAGCTTAAACTGAGCTCTCTGTCCAATTTCATGGCTTTTTTTCATGGAGGAAATGAGGTAACAGGACAATACAGAGCAGTCCATAGTGATCTTATCCCTCTACTAAATTTCTTCAGTTTATGAAAATCACCAAGAAGCAGTTTTTGTGCCAGCTACTCAAAAAGCTGCACAACAAGTCAGCACCTCCAATACTTCATAAAACTAGTTGTAATGTCATAAGCTTGATGTATGGCTTCAGCTACAGCCACATGCTCAAAACAGGGATTGCATCTGAACCTACTATTTTGCAATTCCTATTTTAACAACCTGTTTTAAGCTGCCTTTAAGCCTTGCCAAACTCTAATGAGAAAGAGCAGAAATTTTCCAAAGCCGTGTCTGCCCCAAACAGGAACTATCTGGGAAAACTTCAGCCAAAATATTTAAGCCTTTCCTAAAAGCTGTTGCAGAAAATATGTAATTTCTGTATTAGAAACAATTTTCTGGTGAATTTGAGAGGGAGGTTTCTAGCTCCTCCTTGGTTTGTGTCTAAGAGTTTTGATTTAGCAGGGCAGACTGCATAAATAAAACCTTTTTGTTCTCCTTACAAAAATGCACCTAAATTCAGTTGCTTTTTACAAGGACTTTAGCACTTACACTGGACAAGCACTGGCAGCAGTGGGACTGAACAACTGACATCCATGAAAGGAGAGGGACTATTGGAGAGAATTTGGCCAGACTAGCTAGTGAGCAGCTATGGTGCCTGGAAATGTCTCAAAAGGAGCAAGAGATATAGGACACAATCTAATGCCTGTTAGACAGGGAGATTGAAATTGAGTTCAGACATCAACAGAATGAAAACTGGGATTAAGAAGCAGTCCTGAGGTAGAGACAGTGCAGAGTAGCTGAAGGCATAGGATGGACTGAGACAGCTTTGTCAGCTGGGCAGAAGAAACTGTTCACTACTGCCCACCTCCAAAAAATTAAGCAGAATGGATTCCTCCTGAAGAAAGCAACTGGACTGGGTCAACTGACATTATAGGCAGCTGACAAGAAAGATTAAGACACAAGTGCCTAAATATGACCTAACATTTAAGTTTATAGGACAGTCAATAGATACAAAGAGTGGCATTCAGTGGCCGAAACAGAGTTTCTTATTACCATCTGAGACAACAGAGTTGAAGACACAGGGCTGACATCTGCCACAGCATCTACACGTGACCTGCACTCTACAGGAGAACACTTCACCAATTTACCTGTCATTCTTTGCCAGAAAATACAATTACTCTTCTTTGTGATTGCCACCACCTTTCCAAAGAGAGGACAGAAGTTGGTAGCCCAGTGTCAGAATATGTGGCAACAAGGAAGCTGAAGGCCTAGCAGAGGACCTTAGCCCAGCTCCAGTGGTATGTTACAGACTTATAAATGGGAATCCTAATGGATATGGAGAAAAGAAAGGAATTTAAGTTGGACAAGCTACTTGTGTCCACCTATTTCCTAGCTTTTGAGGCAATGACTTTGTAGCCTTACCAATATTCTTCCAACACTTCTTGCACATGCTTTTCTGAAGGCCTTATACAGGAATTTGGACTGGGATAGACAGAAACATCTAATGAAATTCATGCAAATACTCTTTGATTTGTAATAGTCAATAAAACAGCACCACACATACATAATGCATAGCATGTACTCTACTGATAGGTACCTTTGCCAACTAAAGCAACCACAGAGCTGTGTTTCCTAACCACTGAAGACAAATATGCTCAAACAAATGGTTTCTGAAAGCCAATAGCAAGGCAAGACTGCTACTGAGAGCAAGGCCAGTCTAGCTTGATTTCTCTGCCTCCTGTTTCTTTCTGCTTGAGGAATTCAGACTCGCTGAAAAGTCTTTGTGTAACTTGTGAAGACCAAAGAGGAAGCTCAGAGCACTGAAAAAAGATTAGTGAAGACAACAACTGGAAAGACACAGACATTTCACACTATGTTAATAATGAACAATTTTTGTTTGAAATCTCAAACACAAGATCAAGCAATTCAGGCCCCGAACCTGATGCAGCTATTTGGCAATCAGCAATCTGTGTGCAAAAGAATAAAGAAAACCTGCTCTTTGTACTGCTGTTACAGCTGTTTACTTTCTGGCATGAGTTCGCAGTTCCTGAGATCTCAGAATAAGTTCTGTAACCACAGAGCTGCAAAGGTTTGAGAACTGTAGCAGACCTTGGGCCAACAGTTCAACAAACAAGTACAAAAGAAGAGTTCAGATCTTCAAAGAGAAAGAGGAAGGAAATCAACTGTCAGCCAGCTTAGAAAAAAAAAAGAAAAAGTATGCAGATGATTTATCGCTTACCACTTTACTTCAGAATAAAAATGCCCCAAGAGCCTATGAGACTAACCATGAAAGGGAAAGAAAGCTTAAATTTTCCCCCTTCAAGGGGACACTATCTTTTTTCAGCAGGGAAGGGCTATGTGGACCTTCACAGAAGCACTAAAGGGCAGTCTGACCCAATCCCTCTCCTGTCATATGGCCATGTGAGCAACATATAGGCTGCCCATCACACCAAACAGCACATATCTGTGCACTTCTTGATGTACCAGACATATGAATCTCATGCAATAAGCACAAAAATGACCTTCTCCGCACTCAGGGGATCACGATTTCTGTCATACATACAGAAAGATTAAATCAAAGCCATCTCAGCAACCTCAGCTCTTTAAGCCAAATTTTGTAGCTGTATGTTTCAGTACAAAGTTCACAGCTCCAAACCAGATCCCCTAAGTGAGAATGCACAGATACCTTTGGGAAAAAAACCCATAATATTCCTAGGATAATGCCAGTGTGTTATCCCCAAACTGTACTACCATCTAATATATTTCAACTGATTTTGGTGTTCTGTTGCTATTTCTTCTGACCAAAACTTTTTGATTTGTTGCTTTCACTGACAGAACAAGATGAGATAGAAAAACAGCCAACAGCAGAGAGAATCATGGGGTCCTGAGACCAAGTCAGGAATAAATTTTCTTTGAATTTTCTTCTCTCTCTCCTTTCTTTTTTTTTTTTCCCTCCCATATTTCAATTGTCTTATAAATCATGACTCTTACAAACTCTTAGAAGGAACATTACAGAATAAAATTCATTTATTTATTTATTTATAGCATTTCTCCATTTTTTAATAAATTGTATTATTACTTTGGTAACATGTCTCCACTTCTAGGTTACCCCATTAGCAAGCATGTGTTTTTTTCCACAGTGGAAAAGCAGATGTCTCCAAGCAGCATCATAGATATGGAAGAAAGTTATCTCAGTGATGTCATTCTTGCATCAACCAACAGTGGGTATGTAAAAACTGTTTTCACCTGGTTATGATGCACTGCAGTTTACCAAATCATGTAACTTTAGGGAGTACTTAATTTTATTTAGCTAATCTATTGACACATCGTAATAATTTTGCTGGCTGATTTTGGCAATAACACATTTGCCTGCATTTCTCATCATCACTTCTTTTGCTCTCCCTTATTTCTGTACTTTCATCATTTTGTTCTGCCACCTAATACACATATAAAGTACAGTTTTTAACTTTCACCCTCGTTAGGTGTGTGTTCCCCATCTCTTTGACTCACACTCTAGTTGCACATGTAGAATACAGTTTGTCCCAAACACATCCTAAAATATACATATTCCAGCACAATTGCATCTTTTCTCAGTGTCAGTGTTGCTGCAGTGTAGGTCAAGTCTATGAAGTATATTTAGTGTTTTGCCCTTGAGGGGCTGAAAGTCAGGATTATCCCACTAAATCTCAGTCTTTCTCATCACCACCTCTACTAAAATCTCAAGCTCACACATCTACTTCTAGATGATTGTGAGGGAGGAATACAATCAACTGAAGTGTGCTGCTCCCCAGACACAGCTCTATCCCAAGGAAAGCTTTGAAGACAGGTACAGCCTGGTCCAGCATACCAATGGGCATTCCCAAACAAGCACATGCCCCCAGTCAATCTCTTAATCAACCTACAGAAAAGGTGAAAGAGCACTGCAAGTCTGCACATCCAAGCTGGCCAAAAAAAGCTCAGGGAGTGATCAGCTACTTAAACTCAACTGACCTCCAGTTAGAGCCTGACAGCAACACAACAAAACCCTTGGCAGTTCCCATGCAAGCTGTGGGTCAGGCCTTGCCAACGGCATCCCAAGTGTTCCTGCCTTCAGTGTCTTACTGGGGACTCCAGAGAGTGCTGGAGCAGTTCTAGGCTATTTCCCAGTGATTCCAGGGGTTTCTTCAATATCCTGATGAAAAACATAACACAACCAGCTGAATTGGTCCTCGCAAAGACACATCTCCAACCCCTGTTTACTATCATGTAAGCCAATAGAGCAAAACCATTCTGAAATGATCACGTTTATAATTTCCAATATCTAAGTGCCAGTAGCTATTATAGAAATGCTCTCAGAATTTCCCTGCCTCTTGGTGGTTGTTTAAACCAAACACCTCAGTACACTTGTATGTGAAAAAAACAAGGCAAAATTCCAATGTTATCATCCATATCCACAAAAACACTGAGAAACACTTCAGGCAGCCACATAGTGCTTCATAGGCATCATTACTGTCCAGAGGTTGAGCAACTGAGAATTGTACTATTGACTGAAGACATTTCTTGTAAGAGCTACAAAAGGAAGTGACAATCTATAATTTAACTTTTTTGTCTAAGTAGAAATATAGCATGAGTACAGGAAAACATGATTGACAGTCCATACATGACTCAATATGTTTCACTTAGGAGATCTCAGAACATTGTAATTTGTGAAAAATAAAATAAATGTTTTTGCCAAAGAGCTGTCACCAGCTCAACTCACAGGAATTGCAGTCTCAGTTTAAAGAATGCAGGGTCAGTTTAGAGAACACAATTTAATGTTATCCCAAGTGATAAGGCTCTTGAGTTTTGCTAGTGAAAGAGCCAAACCAGCCCAAAACTGTCCACAGCAGACTTCTCAATTACTGAGGACCCCCAATTATTGGTTGTTAACAAATATCATATGAACACCAAGAGCAAACCAGAGCATACATTATATTGCCAATAACAGCAATCTCCACAGGACATGTTTC
>NW_008671306.1:131585-168249 GCF_000695815.1 Acanthisitta chloris
GACCACAAACGTATTACATAAAACTAAGAAAATATTTACACCAATTATCACAACTAACTCCAGGAAAAACATCCTACCTTCCTCTAGTACCTCAACACCTTAAAATGGTAATTTGGTTCTCTTTGTTTGTCCTACATGGTTCTAAGGTTTTTCAGCAGTTTCTAAGTAATGCCACCATCAAGCCAAAAAAGCATAAATTCTGGAGCCAAGGCAGCCCAGCAGACAAACCCTCGGAATGCTGGGAGCAGAAAGAAAGTCTGAAGCCAAAATGCTATTCAGAAGTTTGAAAATAAGTTAGGAATTTCCCCAGAAAAGCCTTGCAGCAAAGAGGCCTGGCTGAACTGCCTGCTGCTGGGGAAACATCAATCTGGACGGCCCTTCAAGGGCCAAGGCATTCACCTGCTGCCAAGGAGCATCAGGTCTGCTCCCATTCCTGAGCTGCCAACAGGCTGAAGTAGTCTTCAGAACACACAGGGAAAATCAGCATGCAAATGAAGAGCAACAAGCTAAAAATGTTACACAGATGGAGACAGAAAGTGGTCACAAATTAGGATTTTCCAGGCTGCAAGTGATTTGTGGGTTGTTCTTCAATTACTCTGGTTTATAAGATCGTTACTATTAAATATACTCATTAAACCCCTACAAAATGTAGTGAAGCTCCTCACCTGGTATTCATTTTTTATGAAATCACATACAATATTTGTAGGTCAAAGTTTACCATCAAAGTTCAGAAAAATGCTGAGGAGAAGATTTCGCAATAACATGCAAATAAAATTTCTCACACTTAAGAGTTCTACAAACACATCCTAAGTCATCTTCCCAACAGCTCTATCAAGGAGATAAGGACAAATTCTTCTCCTTTTTAGAAACTAAGGAAAGAAAAATAGAGAAAGTCATTCACCTAGAGTCACCGTGAGAGTGAGCAGGAGGTAACAAGTGTTTTAGTCGGTACATGTCTTGGATCTACTCGAGCACTTATCTCACCACAGCTACCAGATCTGAGCAAATTCCTCATTGCAAGGCCTGTGCCTATGCCTAAGCTGTCAACCAAAATTTCAACAGAAAGACATGGGAATATTTCCTAATGAAACAGTTCAGCAGCGAGAAGAATTAAGGACTAGTTCTCCTTGCAGGCTTGGCAAATAAGTCTCATTAAAGCTAACAACAGATATGAGACTCATGTGCAAGGGAGAGTGATTAGAGCCTTAAATCCAATCAACATCAGGTTTGCCACATTGTTCCACTTCAACAACTTCTTTACTGCATACGCTGATGCTGCTTTCCCAAAGAAGTTTATTTGTACTTACACTCTTCTTTCTGCAGCAATTTCTTTTGAGAAATGCAAATATTTTGTGTTCAGCATTGCTAACTCTGTGAGTAAAAATGGTCACACTTGGATAATTGTGAAGATGAGGATTAGGGACTGTTACAGAATTAAGGACTTCAAACAAAATTACAAGAAAAGCTCATGATTCAGTGAAGGCTAAGAACTGCCCAGAGGGATGCATATTTCTTTGTTCAACATGGCAAAAATGCACCAGGAAATTTTGGAAAATGGGATCTTTCTTCCTGATTAGCTGGACACTACTTTCAGAAACAGGCTAGCTCAGCAGTTCATATCTCACACACACAAACAGTGTTTGAATTAACAGCTAAGCATTGTGCGTGGTTTGGGTTTTTTAACCAATAAGTGTCTCAAGTGAACCCAGGGTAGAACTCCACAGTGACATTTTGGCTCCACAGACCCCACTTTGCCTATCTGCTTAGCACAGGGCTTCTCTCCTCCCCAGTGTACACCAGATCCCCTCTCCAGGTTTGCTTCCACATCCCAGACCCTTAGGTCACAAATAAACAGACAAGGCATCTTATTGAGACCTTTACTCTGTTTATCTGGACCCAATGAAAACTTATAAACAGCATATACATATTACTCATGAGTGAAAAAATAAAGCTGGTCAAGAAAACATGGTTTACACATAGATGTTGTAAGACGTTAGAGTGGTCATAAATTAGGGAATATTTATAGGGATGTACAAGCTACACGACAGAACAGACTTAGATTGGCAATAATAATACAAAATGATAATACACAATACAAGTCTCAGACATTTTTAAGCACAGAAAGAGATTAAAAAAGTGCACAGAACTTCTTAAACTTTTCTGTCACCATAGGAAATAATCTGCTCTCCACCAGCATGAGAAGCACTTTCTGCCCACTCAAATAACAGCTGTACTGTCACCTATGTGGCCACCAAGGTCTGCAGAGACAATCTTTAACTCTTTTTCTCTTATACACAGGCAGTCAACAAAAGCACCCAAAAATACACATTTAAAATGATATTAAAAACAAATAGGACTGCATTGAAGTTTTCTTCTCCCTGACTGGTACTCTTCACTCTCCAGATGAGGGAATTACACAGCAGGAGGCACAAACCTATTCTGTAATTTAAGATTCAAGTCCCATATGACAATAAGATAAATCTCCTATAAAGGTAGATTATGAATAATCACTGTGAGAGTGTTCCCTCAAAAAAGAAACCAGTAACTAGCAATGGCTTGCCACTAAGGTTGGAAGACTCCTGCATAGCATTACTGTTGTTGTAGGCAGTGCTTTTATTACCAGGATAGCAGATTAGACAAGAAACTTCACCATAATTGCAAAATAGTTTTATTTAGACTGCATGAGGTTTCTGAGCTTTCTTAGAGACAGCAAGAGTAACCAGTGTGATCTTGCAAGCTGAGAAATTATCCTCATCCATGAAATGAAACACTATAAACTACAACATGCTGGAGCAAGGAGAGAGGAAATACCTAAATAGGAAGCAGGGAACAGCTGGCTGTTAGCCAGGCTGCTAAAAGGGATAAGTACTTGAGGATGAGTCAGCGACACGAAACTGCTGCAAAAAGAGGACAAATGTCACAACGGGTGCACTAGGAGAGCTGTCAGACAGCATTACAGGCAACCTTTCCACTTCATAAGACTTTTATGAGTCCCCTTTTAGATCTTGTTTGTCCAGAGCTTCTTCAAAACACAGTGCCCCAAAATGGAACAGTCCTGAGACCCAGAGGAAGATGATAAAATATGGCCTTGTAAGGGATCTTTAAGAAATGTTTGTTTCAATATTACCTGGCTTTGATGACTCCTTGTGTGGCAAAGGCCTGGTTGTTTGCCTCAAAGCTTGCTGAGCCACAGGATGCCTCTGGCCATGGAAATCTCCAGTTGAGGTAATGGGGCACCAGTGCCCACCAGAATTCCACTGAAATTCTCTAGCTGCAGAGATAACAAGATAACTGACTTCACTGTCTGCCATAAATCTCTGGCCACACCTGAATCACTTTTTCTCAGGACACTTGTGAGGTGCCTGCTCTGGGAATCATTTATGTGCTAACCCCACAACTCAAGGGGAGCTGACCAATCAGCACCCTAGCAGAGCCCTATTAAAAAGGACCAGAGTGTGTGTGCATGTACCCACTACCAAAGAAAAGATGACTATGGATCATCAAAACGCCACTGGATCCATGGTGGTGACTGTCTCGGCTTTTGCATCTCAAATCTAGCTCTCCTATCGCCCCTTCTCTCCCCTTTGTGTGACCAGTAACAAAGCCTCAATTGCTGGCAGCATTTTGACCTTGTTTGTGTCTTCATTCACATTGTGGGAATTGAATGAACCCTCCCGTGTCTTATCAAACCAGGATAGGTCCATGTGTTGATAGAACTGAGTTTCAACACTAGGAAGGAGAAGACAAGAAACATGTTAATGGTCAAATACTCTCCATGGTCACTATGCCAAGAGTAAAGATAAATCAACTTAATCTGTGGGAGATAAGATTTAGGTTAGATATTAGGGATAATTTCCTGTCAACAGGATAACAAAGATAAGATATAATATTAATATGACAACAAAGATGTTTAAGACATAATCAAGGGATATTGCGGAACCTGGTGCTTTGGAAATTGGCAAACTCTACAAGTAAGAGCTTCTATCACACGCAGTTTAGCTAGAGGAAATCTGATTTTGTTAGCTTGGGAGGTTGAATCCAAGCTTTGTAATATCCCACACACTCTACTTTCACAAAAAGGGTGGTCTTGGCTGAGGGAGGTTGCAGCATTATCTCCTCCTCCCATCTTGATTCAGCAGTGGCAGCTCTTCAACCTGTGTGCAGGACCAGGATGAGAGAGCTGGTTGTGGGAGCACCATGTTCTGCTTCAGCAGGCAGTCCTTCTTTTCTTTGGCTCTGTGTGGCCTATTGGCCATCTATGACCTCAAAACACATCAGCTACACTTGTCCTGCTTTAGTGCAAGAAGCTGGACTGAGTGATCTCCTAAGGTCCAGAACGGGAAGCCAATGATACCAGTGTCACCCCAATGGGGCTTAACACCTTGACATTGATTTCATAAGGGCTTTTGCTGGTTTGGGCTGGGGTAAAGTTAATTTTCTTCACAGTGGCTAGTATGGGGCTGTGTTTTGGATTTGTGCTGAGCACAGAGTTGATAATATAAAGATGTTTTTGTTATTGCTCAGCAGAGCCAAGGTCTTTTCTGCTTTGTATACTGGCGAGGAGGCTGGGGATGCATGGGAGATTGGGAGGAGACACGTCAACTCCATTTTCCTTGCGCACTGAGAACTTCAAGTGAGAATGGTGGATAGAGGGGTTTGGCCAGTCCATTGCTCCCATGGTGAATGGGCAAGATCATGTAGGTGCCAATCTTTTTGTCTCAAGTCCTCTTGTCTGCACAATTCTCTATTTTCTGGCACCAGAAACATGGCATTATTTTGGCAGAAACTGCACTTTCCCTTCAGCAAAGCACAGGGATCACTTGTAGGAAAGAGAGCTCCAGAAAAAGTACAAAGTTTAACTCCCAAACAGGTCAAGTAGATTTTTTGATCAGACATCTTGTTATTCTATGTTTACAATGCAAAATGCTCCTACCAGTCTAAAATCCCACCCAGGCTGCTCATCAAACACTTTAGCTACATCTCAGCATTCTTGCAAAACCCACAAGCCCTTTCCATTTCGTTTACAGTGAGAATGCAGCACAAAGTCTGCCCACAAAGCCAATCACAGGTTCAAGAGCAAAAGGCTTCCTGACTCATTAATGCTCCTCAGCCAACACCCCCTTCTGCAAGCAGATCCATAAGCCATGAAAACTGGAGTTGGGAGAGGTGAACTGGTTGTCTTGTACTGTAACACCAAACCACACCATTGTCCTTTGCTGATGTGGATTTTTCTTTGTATGCTGTCTGGGTAACACTTATGAAAGCAGAAACACTTGATGAAAACACTGTTCCACCATAATGGCCTTGGTGTGATAATATTTATATAATAAATAGTTGCTGAGAGTGCAAGGGTGAATTATGATCCTGGCATAGTATGGCATTTAATAATTAAGCAAGTTTTGGAGTTTCAAGGTACAGAAACACTGGCCTGATTAGTGTCAAAGCACCAAACACTATCTTTAGAAGTGTTTTACTACAAATGTAGAAGTGAGGAAAGAGAATTTAAAGCAGCCAAACCCGTAATGCTTTCATTTCAGCACAGTTCTTTATTCCTTTTGCTTTTAGCTGGAGAAACACAGGCACGATACAATGCCCAACCAGCCATGCAGCAACCTGTCCAATTTACAGCAGTGCTTGGCAATTTAAGATTTTCTTTCAGGTGCTGACAGTCATGATGCAAAAGAAAAGCCACATGACTGACTACAGCCTGCACTCTTTGGAAACCCAAAATAAAAGAGGGATGGGGAGAAAAATATCCCCAAACCTTCCTGATGTTTGGGAGCTACACAGAGACTTTATAATGTTACATATATCCAGCTTTCTGCCCCAGGCTAATGAAAGTATTCCTCAGGGTTACAATAAGAAAAGGCCAGAGTGGTGACAGGTCAGGCAGTGGGATGATAGTGGGCTGGCAGTTATGAGAGCAGGACATGCTTCCTTTGGCCTTCAATTCCCAAATATCAGATGCACATTTTTGATCTGATTACCAGGGATGGATGCCAGAAGGTGGTACTGAGCACATGGTCACCTTCTCATTTATAAAATGGGGCATTATTTCCACCAAAGAAATTCTCAGCTACTGTTTTCTAATTCTAGTCATCTCTTGCTTACTAATTATTGTCTTAAAGTAGTCCTTGGGTACATCACCAAGCCTAATGCATTATTTTGCTCTGGACTATATTGACCTCTATAGGAAAAACATATGGTACTTCAGAGAAGTTAGAAAACTGGGTTAAGCCTTCCATCCATTGTTTTTTTTTGGGGGGGAGGTGGGGAACAAACCCTAGGTTAACAGTCTGAAACTTTCTATACCAAATTCAAAATTTTAAAATATAGGTCAAATTTGCAGTATAAAAAGCTTAATCGTTCTTTTAAAACATAATATGTGTTCTCCCATAGTGATCCTATAGTGCATTACAGAAGTAACCAGTCCATTTGCACAAGGGATGCTGGGAAAAAAGAACAAATTTTCACCACGGCCTTGGAGACTAACAACTGCTGGAGGCAGGTTACCAGACTTAACTGACAAATTATTTCACCTGCTATTGCAAATCCTGCATTCCTAAGTACTTTAGACAAACCTCTTCTTAAACCTCTTAATCTGACACTTGAAACAATTCCCAGGCTACAGCATTCAACTCAAAGCAATATAAAGTTAACCCTTACCAAAGAAACCTCATGGCTTTACAAAGATATGCTCTACAGCAAATTTAGCTTGAGTCAGATACTTGAAAGTTAATTCAAACCTGACTGATTCATAAAGGCAAAGGTTTCTCTTTTAAGAAAAGAACTGAAAGGAAATTAAATGTTCAAAATTAAGATAAAATCACACAAATTAAGAAGCCATGAAGAAATACGAACTGTCAGTGGATTATTTTTAACAAAACCCAAACCAAGGTATAGCTGAAAAAGGTAACTTGTTAAACTGACAATACAGATGGATTAATATAGCCAAAAAGTTTTCCTTAATTGGTTTTAAATTAAAATATGTGTTTCTAAACCAGGTCAACAGCAATTTTACTCCTGAATTAAGCTGCTGTTGTTGGACACTAATCAGGTCATTGTGTCTTGAATCTCCCCAGATGTAGATTACAATTCTTAAACCCTGAAAGAGTGCATCATCAGGTCAACAGGACACTGAAATAGGAGTCATCTCTGTCATTGACATACTTTCTGATTTTTACTGACTTTACATTTCTGCTGGGTGCTTTTCTGTTGAAGTCCTTCTTCAGCTTTCACTATAAATAACATGAACCCTTCAGAGCAAAATTTTTCTTTCACTGTAGCTGTATATAGGGCCTAGCACCAAGAGGAACCAGGATTTTGCCTCAATGCAAGCAGCAACAGATTCATAAATCCCTCAAAGGCTGTTCTTCTCACATACTTTGATTTCTGCAGAAGCCAAGGAATGTTATACAGTAATTTCTCCATTAATCCCAAGCACTTATGTTTGGCCTGTTGTATCCCTTCTCCAGTGATCTCCAATCCTGGATGTAACTGGCACTGAAGCCCCAAATATATTAATTATAGGTAGAAAATCTGCTGAGGAATTTAAGTGCAAAGTAAAAATCCAGCTTTCAGTCCTCCATGGGTACAGAAGTTAAAAACAATCTGCACTGGAAAGACAGTCTGTGTACTATCACCTGATAATTTATGGTCTGTGTTTGACAAGGATCTGCTAATGCTTATTCAAGGAGATTTGTGCATGATTCAAGATCATAAAGCAATTCAAAGGGGAAGGAACTTCCAAGTCTCTAGACCCACCTCCTGCTGCAAGCAGGGTCAACTTCCACTGTGTTGCCCATGGCTTTAGCCAGTCTCGTCTTGAAAACCTCAAAAATTCATAATCTTTAATGACCTGAAAGAAATTACCCCTTTCAAGATATCACAGGAGTTCTGGACTCTGAAATGGAAGCACTTTACTATTGTATTTACTATTGTATTGAATGTGTTTCCATCTCACCTTCTCTATTTTAGTCCAGCAGACTCAAAACACATCTGCAGCCTTAAGAATCTCAGATGTTGCTTTGTTGATAGAGTGAAATTCTGGGACCATGTAAGCAGGTGATGGAATTTCCTCAGGTTTCAGCAGAACCAGTCATGGGCTATAGGGCCTCAAAAACGCAGAGAGATGAACCAAAACTAAGACATTCTTACATGGAACTATGGTTGACAATTATATTTATTTAAATAGACAAACTGTGTTTTCAGCAGACTATCAGTTTCTTAACCAGCAGATGAGTCTAAAAGACATTTTTCTAAGATCCAAACCAGGATCATAAGATCAGAGGATAGTTCAGGTTGGAAGGGATCTACATAAATTTTTATCTCAATGTCATGCTTAAAAAATGGTTAGCTATGAGGTCAGACCAGGGGTTTAAAAGGAAAATATACCCACAGCATCAAAGTGACTCTACAAACATCCAATATTTAAAAAAAAGGGGGGGGGGGGAAATGTTTTTAATTCAGTATCATGTCAGGGTTTGGAAAACACATTTGGAACATTCAGTTTTGGTTACGCAGGAAAACAGACAATATTGGGTGGATAGTGAATTGTTTTGGTGTTATATAAGACATTGGTTAAAAAATCCATGTGACTTCAAAGGGAGATTACACAAGATTATAGACCCAGGGTGAAATTCTGGCTCTGATTAAAATCACTGGCTAAAATCCCACTGGCTTGACCACAGCCAGGATTCCACCTCTAACATGAAGTGCCTGTGTTTTACCAGGCAAACCACACATGCAGACCCAGACATATCTTACAAGTGTATCTCTGCAAGAATATAGCTTGGAAAACTGTTTGTGATCTCTCCAGGAGCTGTGTGTGGGTTTTTCACAATTTTAAGATATTTCCTCTTCCACTGTATATTTCTCTTTCTATACAAATTAGGAAGACTGTGGATGCAAACAAAAACAATGGAACTGTCTGGGAAAAAAAAGAACTGTGAAATGGAATTTTCTGTTCGTTCAAGCCATGGCTTTAGAAATAGCAAGGAATATAGAACCCTTCCTTCTATTTCACTGCCTTTCCCAACACTGGTGAAGCTGGTGAGACCGTGCTCCATCTTCAGTAATGGCACAGGGACACATAGGAGTTTGCAGAGCATCCTTTAGAAAAGCACTCTGAGAACAGGGCAGACCCAGGCAGAGATGCAGGTGACAATACTGTTCACATTGGTATTTGATCTGCATATGCATGTTCTCCTTCTTAATTTCCATCTGCCTTTACTACAATGACACTACCAGGGAAACAACTCCATGACTGAAAACAGACCAAGTCTAAAAGTAACCACTGAAGTGCTCCTTGTGCCACAGATAATGTTTCACATGGAGACCAGCAGCTCAAAGGCAGCCAGATTAAAAATAAATTCTGACCCTGATTCTTACAGTGTTTCCTCATTCCCCCAGACAAATCCCACTTGACTGTTCCAGCGTGCCCTGCACCAGCAAGTTAGTGAGCATGAGGCCAACACTTCTACACGTGATCCACACAGCAACAGAGGGACAGGCTACAACACAGCAACAGAGAGACCCTCCATGCTATCCAACAGGAAACCACCTGCAGCTGTCAGGGCACAGTTAGTAACACACAGTACAGTCCCCTCAGGTGCTGTCAGGGGATGTTTGCTCCTCCCAGCAAGTACAGAGATCCTATACACATTATCCTATATTCTCCCCTGCCAAATCAAACCAAGGTACCCTGCCTTATTCTGGCAATAGGCATTGCTAGAATCCATCCCAACACCACCACTTGTTCTCCTCCTGCTTTTGACACAGCTCTGCACTTCAGCAAGAGGTTCCCCTGCTAAGAAATGAGCCTAGTGCCCATTTGCAGCAAAAGTGTTGTGACAGTTAACTGAGTAAAGCTTGTAGAGGCCTCCAAAAATACAAGCCACTGCAGTGTTGAATTACTAACCTTGAATATTACTGTTTATGTAGTACTTTGGGTTAGGGCTTACAAAGGCAACAGAACATTAATTGTAACTTGTCCTAAAAGCAAAATAGGAGGAAGCGGAACACCCTCAGTTTTGCTTCCATGCAAAAACACAGTGACTTAGAACTGCCTGAAGATGCTGAGATTGCTGAGCTCATTAGCCAGGGGACAAGAATGCTCAAGTGAGCACTAAGCACACAGCCCACAAGAAAGGGATCAGTCGATCCCTGCCACTCAGCAGCACACAGACCAGCAGTACAGCTCCACAAACATGTCAAATCCTCCTTCTCAGACTGGCCCAGTGACAAACCTTAACATGTACACAACTGAAAAACATCAACCTCTTCCCAGAACCACAACGCTGCATTTTGCCATAAGGTTGCTTTTTGTAATCTGCCACTGTCATAAACTTAGCACAGCAACAATAATTTAAATTTTGGGGTTAACAGAAAACATTGGTCTTCAGTGCAATTTTTAAATGTAAACAGTGAACTCTCCTGTGCTCAATGCAAGCACTATGTGACTGCTACCCCCACTGGACTGTGGAAGGAGCAGGAGAGGCAGCTGTGGCTGCAGGGAGATGAGTGCTTTATTAGTGTGTGGTCAGAACTGATATGGAAAATCCAACACAAGTTCTATTTGCAGTTACACCTCTTGTAATACTGGAAACGTGTAGAACACAGCATATGAAATAGAGACAGCACTGGTGCTGCTCTTAGAGAAGTTTTGAAACTGGTTTCTTAAAGATGCCCATAGGATCCACAATTTTTTTTCCCCTCCTGAAAAAGTCAAATCATACATTTAAATCCCTCACAGACATCTTGCATTATGAATGCAACTCTCCAAAAGTATCAACATCCTTGTACTTGTCATTGCCCAAACAGAAGAAGGAGCTAAATAACAAGACAAATTAACCCACAGTTACAAAGTCAGTAATTTTTACCTTGATCATATCTCCCTAAATACAGAAGCATTGCACTGTGAAGGACCTCAATACAAAGATCATCAGATTTGAGCAGTTCAGATACATCTGCAAGTGAGACTGTGGTTTCTGTGCAGGCACTGAAAACCTTTTGCTGGCTGTAGGAGCAGAGGAAGCTGATTTCTGCAGATGATGGGGGCTATCAGCTTAGACCTCTTTGGCTGAACACACTGTATGTGCTAATCAGAATTAATATGCTTGATTCAGCCACTATTTCTTTATTTGGACCCAAATGTTCACAAAATCAACGGGGATTTTTTTTTTCATTTAATCTTGCTGCAGATGGAAATTTCCATACTACAGTTCTGCAATGATTGTAAACAGGAGACTGGTTTCAACACCATCAGATCTTAACCCTTTAGAAGAATGGCTGAACAATCTGTAGGGAAGGGAGATCAGGGAATCCCACAAGAGTTCTCTGCAAAAAGGAGGAACTGAGACTGAGAGCTATATTTCTGCCCAGCTCTCCAGTTTTAAACTCTAAAGAAGACAAGGCAAAAAAAACAGGGGGGGAGGGGAGAGGGAAAGGGAGATAATAAAATTAAAAAAAAAAGAGAGAAAAGGTCACTAACTATGCAAAACTTAACAGAACTTAAGACTGTCTTGTTAAACTCTGCATCTGCTCCTTAGTCCAATATTATATACTAGTTTGCACGTGACAAAGCAAAGAAGTTATAAGAGAAAAGCCTCTACAAATACTCCAGGATTCCTTCCAACACACTCACCTCGTAGTTCAAGACACTTTTCTATACTTTTCAGTACTGCATTACTTTTGAGCCATAGCATCCAAAACTTGCCAGCTTTGGTCTTTGCTCATTAACCTGAAGAGTGAACAGGGACAGAGTATGCTTCCTAAAATAAACCTTTCTCAATTACCAGGCTTCAATGTGGGAGAAGCAGCAGACAATGCTGTGAGCTTCCCCCATCCATGCTCCACATCCCTCCAATTTGCTGTATGCACTGGAGATGCAGTGGTTCCCCTTCTGTCAGACCTGTAACAGGTAATGTTTTCCAGAAATATGTGTACACAGGAAAATGCAAGGCTTCTGCATTTCCAACTCTTGCCCTATGCACAGCAGTTGATTTTTAAGCTACTTCAGGATTTGCCTCAATCTTCAGACATCAACAGAGGGATTGAATGTTTCAAGGGTGTATCTATATAAACCAGGCCTAAGTTATCCAAGGAACAGGTCATCCCTGCCACACCTCTCCATGGCAGCAGAGAGACAGATTTGCTTTGTTTTCCCTCCAAGGAAGAAGTAAAATGATAACAGTTTTTAAAACTACAATATCTAAACATCTAACAAGTTCCATAGTGATTTGGGGTTAAATCCCAAATTCTAGGTCTTCCTTCAGGCTTCAATGATAAATCAAATGAAAAACTGTCAAAACCTTGCATCACATCCAGCAAACACAGGCACATATTTCAAGTGCAGAGAGAACATTTCAAACCCTTGAAATACAACCAATTTGGTTAGCAAACACATTCTCCAAGCAGCGATGTTCTGATTCATGACTCCTGAACTTTGTACAGAGAAGTGATCCAGCCTTGTGCAAAGCTTGCAATCTCCATTGGAGAGGACTTCCCCCAAAGTCTCACTTGAACATTTCCACCTTTCGTTCAAGATTTACCAGACCCGTTCACTGACTGTTGTTTTTCAGGCTATTCTCACAAAATCCTCTTGCTATGCTGTTACAGATGTCTGAACAAACCCAAAAGCCAGATCCAAATGTTTATGCCTCCTTCTACTTCTATCCCATTTTGGCTGCCAAGGGACTATCATTTGGTCCCTGTAGTTCTACATCCACTAATTAAAGAATGCATCTTATCTGCATTGCACCACTAACCATGCACACCCAATAAACCATCTGTCACACTCGTGAAATGAAATCTGTGGAGTATCACACCAACAAAACCCTACAGATTATTGTGTCCTTTCAAAACAATAATATTCTCCCTTGCAGAGGGGTTTTCTTTTATTTTTTTGCTTAGACCTAACAGGAGGAAGCTGGAAAGCCTGATCCTTTGTGAGCACCAGTCCCCTGAATTCCTTGTTTGAGTTTGCAGCCTATGTATAGTTGTTGATTCATATTTATTTGACCACTTTGCCTTCCTTTTGAGTTCTGCCTGTCTTACTGGGCCTGATTTTACTGAACTGGCAGTGATACCTCTAAGTCAAATTTTGTATTTTTATAGCATCAACAAGGACACCTTTTGAGACGGTGTTTGAGACTTTTAAAAACCCAACAAAAACAGTGCCACACAAAAAACAGTTACTTTCATAGACATAGCAGGGACTATGGTTTGCTGCTGAATTATCGCATAGATTTGAACACACTGCTCCAAGAAAAGATCTGTAATTGTTTAGTGGTTGGGTTGCTGGCTGAATTCCCTGCCTGGGGCTGTTTTTATAAATAGGCCTGAGGACAAACAAACAAGCTACTAATAACAAGTGGACTGTTATGTTTCGAAGCAGCCCTGCTTTGTGTTGTCCAGCCTACGAGAAGCTCAGACGGCAAATATAGTAAAACCCGTGGCAAGAGCTAAGGGTTCGGAGTCAGTGCCCCTTCTATTTCTCTAGAATGTTAAAATGTTAATCTGCTAAAATAAGCTTAATTTGGGGGAAATACTAAAATACACAAGTTTGTTTATGGTTGTGCTGTGTCAGATCTTCAGTTCCACTATGCACTAGGTAAAGTGAAGACATGAGGTAAAATGGGTTAGTAACAGAGATCACCAACTCCAGAAGGTCTGGTGAATGCCTAAAGCCAGTTGGTCCTGCTTTTTCCACCAGTTCTTTTCACCATGTCCCACAAATAACTACATCAAAGGTCTGGTCAATACTCAGGACATCCGGTTGGACTCTTACAAAATTCTCTGATTTATCAGGAAAACTAAGGTGTTCACATCACAACTTTCTGCTGTGGGTAATCTGTTGGTTACTTAATCACAAGAGCAAAGGTCAGATTTTCTGTCACATCTATTTCAGGCTGGTCACCTAATCCCATTGAACTGCAAATTTTTTCCATGCTTTTAATGTGCAATGAAGGTGATTTAGCTTCCCAGCTAAATATTCAAACCCATTTATAGGTCCTATGGTATCTTTCCTTAAGAAAAACCCTCTGTCTTGCATATATTTCTAAGCCATTTCATATACTTCTTTCTGTTTCAGAAAACAATTACATCAGTAGAAGACATTTTTCACCTTTGGCCTTGGAAGTTTATTTGTTACCACTCAATGAAAGCTGGGGGAGTTTATATGGGAACAAACCCATCCTGATGCAGTAACTCTTCCAAGCAGTGCAGCTACAGTAAATTGTTTCGGAGGAAGGTGAGAAAATTAGGCCCCTTACCTTTTCAATTTCTCTCCTGCTGCTTAGGGATCTTATCTCTGTTACTTGGAGGATGATCTTCACCAGGCTTTTTTTGGCCCTTGCTTCCTTGACGTAGCCATCATAACTTTGTTGCCTGCTGCTCATTTTCTCTGCTAAGCTTCCTCTTGGAGGGGCTTATTTTTTCTTTCCATGACTGTATTTGCTTTGTCTTTTGTTTCGTCCTTGGAGAGCATACTTTGTCCCCACAACCCACCTCAAAGACTTAGCAGCTCTCTTATCTCTTTCTTTATGTCATTCAGCATTAGCAGCTTAGTCTTTGAAAACAAATCCTCTTTTTTTTTTTTTTTTTTTTGTCTGATAAGAAGAGCCACTTATGCTCTTCTTTTCCCTTTGTTTTCTGCTCTCTTTGGAAGGAAGATCTAGCCAGTTCTAACATCAGTTCATGTGATGACGCAGGCAAGAACATGAAGTCTAGTGGACCATATGTAATTGCTACCGAGGTGAGCACTTTTCCAATAATACCCAGAAACGATGGAGTCAGCATGGATTAAGGAAACAACAAAGCACTCAGCATTTATGGCAACACACTGACGCGTTTCAGGGTGCGTGCTGCAGCCCTGGGGGAAGCAGCAGTAACATCACTAGCATAGATGAAAAGGCTCTAGGTAATACTAACAAAAAAACCCCAAACACCAATGCATTTTCCCAGAAGAAGAGTTCGGTCTTTCTGGTACAACTACATTGGTTCTAATAGCAGCAGAGCAGAAAGAGGAGCTGGTAGGAATAACAGGCAAGAGCAGCAGCTGGTTGCTCTCCAGAAACACCAGCCACAGAGACACAGTTCCCTTGGCACAGCAAATGCCCTCCCCGACAGTGTCCTCGTAAATCAGCGTCACTGCCATCAGATGAATTTGTATTTGGGTAAAATTTCAAATGCTCCAGAGTCTGCAATACAGAAATGTCACAGCTTTCAGCAAAGTATAATTTGTCAGACCTCCACAGGATGGTGGTGGGGTGGACAGACCCTGAGATGGACACCAGCATCCTCTCAAGGGTATCTAGGTGAGCCAAAGGAAATGCCAGGCCAGGGGCTAGGCAGTACCTGCTCCCTGGATAAATGCACTACTGTAGGACTGTTAATCCAGCAACATTTTCACAACTTCTAAATCCATAGGAAAAGGAAAAAACCCCAAACTTTAGTAAAGCATAAGCATTACCAAATAAATTATTTAAACATTTCACTACGTAAGGTTACATACATGCAAACAGCTTTGTTCTTGAAATCTTGCTGCTTCTCAGCAGGTATCTAGCAGCACAAGAAAACCTTCAGAGCACCTACTTACACAAGAAGGGAGGAAAACGACATTCTTTTTCAGCTTTAATGAAACCAGTTGTTTCTGCAAGTTTCTGCTGTCCTGCTATACCACAGCTGCTCCAGCCCCACTGTCAGCTTAGCCAATTGTAAATCATCAGTTTTCAGCACACAATGCAGCTGAAAGCCAATTCTGCTAGTAGCACTGTTGGAAACGAATCATTATTTGCCCAGTTCCTGTATTAACCTTTTATTTCCCTTGAATATCCCCACTCAAGAAGGACAGCTCACAAACTTCAAAGAGCCAAGAGAAAACAGATAGCAATGTTTTTTTAAAAGGAGGTAAGTCAGAGAAACTAAGAATGAAAAGTCTATAAAATTTAAAGAAAAAGGTAACAAAACTTTAAAATTTATTCCAAGCATTATCAGCCTCTCAAGGCAGATCCTGAAGCAGAATCTGAACAACTTCTACTTCACATGAGCTCAGTTTCTTTCAAGAACTATCCATCCCATCAACAAAAGAAGTGTGAAAAGCAGGTTACACTGAACAGAGGGAGACAAAGCATACGCAGGTTTAGCCCCAAAGGTCATGTTGTTTTAGCAAACCACCAAGCACCTAACCCATGCTCTTGCTCTAATCACTCTCACTATTGTGCTGCAAGGATAACAGAAGTAGCTCTAACTAAACACTTTTAATACTCTCTTAACAACTTGGTCAGACAATTAGTTTGTCTTCCTGCATGAAACAGATCTATTTTCACTCATAGTTCTGCAACAGGAGCTCTATAGGTTATAGAGCCTACGGCAAATGATACACAAATACTCTGCAAACGACTCTTGTCTTAGTGGGCTGTAATTCAACAAACTTTGACAAATGTTGCCCTCAGATGTACATTTTCTTTCAACCTAGGTTTTAGCTAAAAATTAAGATTAAGAAAGCAGAGTTAGAAAAAGAAATTATTTGTCAAATAAAAGACAATACTGAATCACAAAGACCTGTCACTATGACTGTGAATCTGGTGGGGTCTTGTGGTCTGTCTTGTGCCATCTCTGTGTGATTCTGCCCAACTCTGGCCTAGTGATAAAGCCAGACAGCTGTAGGAGATCTAAATTTCTTAGTAAATTCTTCCAAGGTTTAGTTTGCACCCAGAAATCCCTTGTTATTCCCCTGTACACCCTCTTGCTGTTTCTCTTTGCTATATTGGGCCACTCAAGTGCCAGCTATCAGAGTTGAGGGGAAGCAGAAGTCTCCTGTACTCTCTTCCTGGTGTCCTGGGTAGCATGGAGGACAACAAGGAATTTCAAGTCCCTAGTGCAAAGGAAAGCAATAATCTTTCCATGAAAAAATTTACTGCAACCTGGGTAAACAACCTCAATGTGTTTAAACTAAACCAGACACCTTGGGGATGACACCAGGATACAGGGCTCACTCCCTAAGAAAACACCAGAATGTCTCACAGGAAGGACTGGATAACATGAATGAGCAGAGGAACAGAAATTAGATTAATTGAATCAATTTCATGATTTTAGTTTAATCCTTCATCCCCAAGTTATGCATATAAGGACTATAATTTTGCCTAAAACTTGAGCAGTTGACAGCTGGTTAGAGACAAACTGAAGTGTGCCTGTCTCAAAAGGTTAACTAGGAGCTATCATGGTAATGCTGCTATGGACAAAGCATATGTAATTAGTACATGCATCAGGAAGCCTCCAGAGCAGAAAAAGAGCTTTAATATCCTATACATATACATAACCACTGCAAAAACTCATCCGGAATAATGTGTACGATTCTGGACATCTGCTCAGGAAAGGTTAATTCAGCTGGGAACAGGTGCACCAAAAGGCTGTTTTGACAATGAAGGAACACAGAGTCTCTCTGGTGGGACGTGACTAAAAGAGCTTGGCTCACTTAGTTTCACAGTTGACAGCTGATAGTGTATGTGATCCTTTTCCACAGTTACATAAGGTGCAGAAACATCAACATGGGAGAAGAGATAAAGGACACTTAGTGGGTGCAATTAGAAAATGGAAAATGATTGTGAATAAATTTCGGTTGGAAATTAAGAAGGGAAAAGAGTGAGATTCTGGAGGAAAGCTCTAATGAGAACAAGAAACATCACTGTTCAGGCTGATGAATTTTATTACAGAGAAGATATGATGGGGCTGCCTAAAGGATTTTCTTACAGGAGCAGGAAATGGAAATAGATGGCAGGTTAGAGTAGGCTCCTTCTGGCTTTATGCATCCTCTAGAGAAAGAAGGGAAAGGAATAACAAGTATTTCTAGATTTTTTTTTTCTAGGCTGAAAAAGTTCTGCTCCTATTGTGGAGATCCAATACCTGATGGATCTGCAGAAGAGAAACAGTTCAGATATCTAATGACTGAAAGATCAGGAAGGGCTATGGACGTTAGAAAGGAATCATTCTATGTATAATGTGAGGGTCAACATAAATATATGCAATGATTTAGAAAGGTCAATTCCAAGCCGTTTTCCAAATTTAGAAAGAGACTGATGCACAACATGTCAGAAAGTGACCTTTTCCATGTTCAGAGTATGACAACCATATTCTTTTGCTAAACCTGCATTAAAATATACTAAACTTGTCATGAGATGTCCTTGCTCCCTAATGCCATGGTTCTGGTCCCTCTCAAAAACCTCACATCAGCAAGGACTACATGAAAATATACACAAGGAAATATGGGTGTGTGCTGGCACACCCATCTACACATATACATGACAAACATGAGATATTACTCATTAAAATGCAGAATCTGCTTATTCAAGAGTCTCAAATGCCCCAAGATTTGAGGAAGAGATTTATAGTGACTCCAAATGGGAATCAAGATGATCCTACCTGTGTAAACTAACCAACAAGCAGAAATTATCTCCATCCCCTACTGAATATCCAGGGGAAAAAAAAAACAAGCAAGGAAACACTGTTTCTCTTGATCTGAAAGAAACCTCTTTTTAAGAGAAATGAGAAGCTCAGAAAGAGGAAGGAAGAGCTTTAAAAGTGAAATTACAAATTAAACAGGATGGAGAAAGAAAAGAGAAAAAAACCAAACTTCCTGAAAATGGATGGGAAAAACACCAGAGAAACACACAGCACTGGTATTTCAAGCATTTGATCAGTCACCATCATGGTACCAACTTTACCTGTGTCAGCCACCTGGAAGACTACTTTTATCATAGCTAGCAAAAGACAGACCCTCATTGGGAGAGTTCTGAACTGACTTGTCACCACCTTTCCAGGTTGAAACCACAGTTCCCACGATGAGGGCGTCCTTCGCAGCATATGCTCTTCCTCAGCTCTCCCAGGGGCTTAGGGAACAGCCAGCTCTCCAGAGGCTTCAGCTGCTGTAACTTTGGGAGTCTGGTGACCTGTCTTTTAAAATAGTGGGAGTAACTTCCGTTGCTCCCTCAGCAGTGCCTTCACAGAGCCAAGAGCATGCCAAAACACTGCTTGCCCTTGCATATAACTTGAGTAACAAAAGAGCAGCTGTACTCAGTTTAAGGCAGGGCTATACTTTCCCACCCCTTATTTAACACTGGCTTATTTCCATCAGCCTTCACAACAATGAATGCCAGAGAAGGGATGTTTTATGGGGAGCCATAGGCTCACGGTGCTCTCTGATTCTGCCTCAACTGAGTCAAATTGACTTCATCTGCAACTGAAGGCAGTAAATCTATAGACAGAGCAGTCTGGCAACTGACCTCATCACAGGTAAACTCCTGAGGCCAAAGGGAGCCTCATTATAGATGATTTTTTATACGAAAAACTCCATACAGAGTCAGTGCAGAATCACAAGTAGAGTGGGCCAAGACATCTGCCCGTGCTAAATTACCTAGACCAGTCTGGCTTTAAGCATGATGGGTTTTTAGCTTACATACCAGAATAGGGATCCATTGAGCTCTGCTTTCCAGCTTGCTATAGATTTGGGCAAGCTGCTTCTTGTATTTTTGCTTTCTAAGCTTTACATCAGAAATAATGATACTTCCAGGGCAACATGGGTATCATTAACTCAACCACTTCTCCTAAACATTTAGAAATGTGCAGAAGGAAGGAGATGGGGGAGGTCAGTGCATTAGGGTTATTATGTTATGTTGGCTCTCTCACCAGGGTTTCTTTTGAGGAGAGTTTTAAAACAAATACTTGGATCGAATACCCCATCAATAAAAATCTGGATAACCTCCAAGAGTCCACTTCTTTGACAAGCTGAAATAAAGCAGGTACCCTGGTGTTTAAGGTGTGAAAGCTTGAGTGCACAGAGGGTTGCTATTAGAAGGTACATTTGTATGATAAGAGCTACAGTCTACAGAGGATAAACTGAATGGCATATGGATAACAAGATGAGACTAGGGAACATCAGGATCTTGAATGTACCCAAAAACTGACAGTTCAATTATTGGTGATACTTTACATTTCAGATCCAGTTTAATTAGGGCATTGACATTACTGGTTCATTAGGAAACCATCCAAACTAGGGCCAGTGCAGGCAGGCAAAGTGCTACAGAGGCACTTGAGTTTACATGGAATTAACAAAATCATGTTGTGTTTTTTTCTAGACACAGAGAAATAAACCACTTGTGTCCATTCAGGATCTCACAACAGTTTCCTTCAGAAAAATGAAGTTTCATTCCAAACCCTGTTTCACACTTTGCATTTTTTGGCAAAGTCCTCCCTATCATGTGGTCCAGATGAAGTAACTTCCTTGAATTCCTGCATAAATTTTCCCAGTACTGCTAAGCACAAGTGAAACACCTAGTGATCTTTGTCCCAGATATCTACAATATCTATCTACGTGTCAGTCAGATATGGCAAAACATAACTTCTAAAGCACTTCAGAGCTTTTCATATGCAAAAGTTTGTATCAGTTCCAGAGCTTACTCCACACACTCTGTACTCAGCCAAGTCATTAACTGCCAGAAGGCCACTGGAGCAAGTGCTTGGTTCAAGCTCCATGCACCCTTCAAGATGAAGAACAAAGCCATCAGCGTGTTAGGGTCAAGACTGCCATGTTTCACACTTCAAGGATATCCTCTTCCTCTGCAGCCCTGACACATGGAAGGAGAAGCACAGCTGGATCCAAGATAAAGCAACCTTGTGGTTAGGAGGTTATATTGTTGCTCAAAGTCTGGCTAGACTCAGCTTTAACCACCAAATCAAGTGTGTATTTTTGGACTGGTGAGGAAATGAGACATTCATGACCTGATTCAGAAACTAAAGCTTTGGACAAAGTTTTAGATTAATCTGTTAATGAACTACCAGCAATAGCATAGTTTATGTTTGACTGATTTTCTATGGTCAGTTTAATGAATACATGTACTTGGAAAAGACTTGACCAAGATGAACATTTGTTCTTGCTCTGCTTTGAAGTTACGCATAAAATACAGAAATATGTTGCACCAGTTGCACTTGCTTTACATGTAATCTCCCAATAAAAAAAAGTCAAGAGCAAGAGAATGTTAAGGCTATTGCCAGAACATACAATTAAATATCCTTCTCAAAGCTATAACCTCCTGTGTCATCCAACCAATGTGCCAGACCAAGAACTCCAGCTCCAGCCACTGGAGGTAAGTCCTGAACCTCCACTGGTGTCACAGATCTTTTCCTGCACAGTTCTGTAAAATGACACACAGTCAGATTCATGGACAGCAGGGCTGAAAGGCCTGAGTAACAAAATATCCTAGAAAGGAAAATATTAACTTTAAAAGGCCTATTTTTAATTACCAGATGGAAATGAACCTTTCTTGGAACTTGTGGAAGCTTCTCAGAAAAGTCAAGCTTTCCTTGGAACTGGCCTTGTGTGTGAGTTAGGACAGATAAAAGAAGGTTTTTTTCTGTTAATGAGATTGTGATAAATTCTGACATGATGCTCAGAAAAGAAAACAACATTAAATCACCATGACGATTACAACAACGACAAAAAATCTAGCCAAGGGTATGTACTACACAGAAAACCCCAAACATGCATAAGAACCAGTTTGAATTTACAAATCCTCAGCCTGAGCACAAAGGCATACTTGATTTAAATGACTGTTATAAATCCAAATAAAGGACAGGACTTAGCTTTGCAACTGACTCTTGAGCTCATGTAGTTACCAGGTCTCCATTTAAACAAAATACAGTCTGTCAGAATTCTGTTTGGCCTTTCTGTATTTTGTTTCTACAAGGGGGATGTGAAAGAGAAAGGCTGATGTATTTGTTCTGATCTGGGCATTTGGCCAATACTAAAAGAGATATTTTAGTGTTTCTGGCTGACAGTGAGTTCAGCCTCTTACCTGCCTCCTCGTTTAGACTGCTGGAAGAAACCACAGCTACAGATTACAGCTGTAACCCAACCAGAATAGCAGAGAAGGTGAATTATAGCATTACCCGAATATTACCACTCTATCCTGGTCTCACTCTCCCACCTCCATCACAGCTCTCTTATATCAGGCATTTTGCACAGTCCTGTCACATGTGATAAGACTTGTGGTAAGCAGCACTGTAAAATTTGTCTGCAAGGAGAGAGAGCTCTCAGCAGAACAATCAGAAGAAACTTTGTCAAACTGAATTGCTGCAAAATCAAAACTAAAAATACTGATATTCTGGTATCTGTTGAAGAGGTATTTCCCAGTGCACCATACTTCACGCATTTATATGCTGACAAACTTTAGGTGGCTCCTTCTCCCATCTCTCTAATCTGCAGAGAGCCATAAACAAATCTTAACACTTCCATCCCATGCAGAAATAGTGTATCCAGCTCCAATCCCACTGATGATTGCAGTTTCAGTGGTGATAGGGAAAATATTCCTGCTAAGGCAAGTAACACCAGAATCATGCTCAGCATATCTACAGGTGAGTAGCTCAAAAGGCTGGAAATCTTCTTCCATCAGGTTCAGCTGCTCCATGTTCTGCACTGAACTGGTCATGTAAGCCAAAACAATATTATTTAAATCCTCTAAAATGCTAAATGGGGGTATCCTCCCTGAAACAGTGGGAGCCTTATGGCTCCCATGAGCACTAAGTATCCCAGCCATGAGCAGCCAAAGACACCAGAATTCCAAAAAACAAGATATTCACCACTAAAATTGTCCATGTCTCAGGGATATAAACAAAACTAAAAATCCTTTCAATAAAGACCCAACATGGAACTCTGTGAACCTGATTTTTGTTGTCTTTGTATTTTGTTGTGGTGGATTTAGAAACTGTATCTAGAGATAGCAGCTAGTGCTTTTGGCTGGGGGATACTGCTAAAGGAACATTCACAGAACCACAGAATGGGTGAGGCTGGAAGGGACCACAGCACAATGGGTCATCTGGTCCAACCTCCCTGCTCAAGCAGGGCCATCCCAGAGCACGTTGCATCCAGATGGTTCTCGAATATCTTACTCCACAACCTCTCTGGGCAATCTGCTCCAGTACACAGTCACCCACACAGGAAAGAAACTTAAATAAAGAATATTATTTGTGTGGAGGTTACAGTGAATTTCAGAAATCACAGGATTACAGAAATCAGAGCTCAAAATAAAGAAAAATCTGCTGTGAAAACTGGAAGACAGGGAAGAAGATAGAGAAACTGAGATCTTTTGGCAACATGCTCCAAACCAGCCTTAGTCAGCAAAGATGTTCAGAAGATTACTGTGAAATGAAGGTCTCAGCCCAATGCCAGGAAGTTGGATTTCCACACTACAATGACAATTATCTTCAGTGGTAATTGCTGGGAGGCCAATCCTGCCTGTCAAAATAGAAGCACCACAGTGGACTGCCGTGATGAATTTATAGGATGAACTCTATTTTCGCTCTTACCCTTTAGGGATGTCCTCATGATAACTTTCACAGCACTGAATTTACATATTTTTAACCAAAAAGGGATCAATCTAACTCCTTGGATAAACCATGCTGTCTTTCTGCATTCTCACTTTTCTGAAATGCTATCAGCAAGCATATTTCTACTGGTAAACAGTTTGCCATCTTCCTCTTTCCATTTAAAACACACTTTGGATAATCAGACTGCTTTTCAATCAGCCCTGGTAGGAACAAGTATCTGCCTTGGAGAAAAACAATTGCATTGGCCTAATCAAGTTACTAATGATAGATCCATTATATAATCAACAAATTGGTGTTTCTACTGGCTATTCCCTTTCCTCTTGCCTCCATAATAGTTCTTGGTTCAGTTAGACATTTGCAATTCATTAAGTAAATGGATAAAGTAACCATTTGGATTTTTACCAATTGTGTTGCATTGTGCTGATTACTAATTGTAGCTGTTGCATTTCAACTGCAGAAAAATCTGCTTCTCAGCATAACTAAGATGATCTTTCAGGCACAGATGAATATGTAAGGGCTCTGCGTACCACTTGTGTTTTCTGTTTCCTTGATGTAAAGAGTCTTTTCCTCTCAAGGGGATGATGAATCCCAGCATGGGCTGATAGCCTCCCTGTGCAGCAAAAGTTCCACCATGTAATAAAGTATAAATCTACTCATTTTACTTTACTAACTTCATTTTTAGTTTCTCATAGTTTCATATAGCTCCCATTCTATTGGAGAAATGTTCCAGTCATCCCTTCATCACTGTCTTTTCTTGATTTTTTTCAGAATTTAAGGAAACTACAGTACAGATATTTCAGCACAGCAGTTCTTGAGAGGTTGATGGTTCTCTTCTGGTTTTTCATTATCAGTAAACCCCCTCAAATACGTTGTTTTATTCTATTTTATTTATTTTATACAGTTGATCTGCAAACCACTCCAGCCTGCTTTGGGTTAGAGGACACAGTGTGGAAGAGAGTTACTCAGATATTGAACTCCACTTCAGTGGGATATATTTTGAAATGCCACCATCACATTACATTAATAATTAAGTCATTTCAGTTTTTCATTTCCAATATTTAGGCAATACCAAATAACTAGAACCAAAAATTAGCAGATAATTTCAAGCTAGCTCAGCAGTAAAATGCAGTTACCTGTTACAATTCAAGGTTGCTGAAGTCCACAACCCCAAATAGTCAAGAAAGCCTCTAGATGTAAATAAATACAAAAAGAAGCCTTCTAGAATTATCTAGCAGGGGCAGGCTAAAGCAGAGGATTCCTGTTGTGGGAGTTCTCCTGTGCAACATGTACATTCCCAATAAGCAAGCCCAGGCATATTTGTTTTTACACAGTCGTTTCCACACCAAGACACATTTCCATTCCCCCCTCCCTCCTTCTGCTTTTGTGTTCCATCGTCCACATCAACAATTAGTGGAAGTGCCTGGCTGTGCCTGTTCACATTGTTCCCAGACTTTTCTCTCCCCCAGTGAGCTCTGAAGACCATGCATTATTTGACATGACAAGACTTGGAGGCCTTCTACAGCAATGGCCATTTGCAGGGAAGCAGACAGAGACAAGAAAGTTACTCCTGGTAACAACTATCTGGGACAGTAGGACTCCAGTTAATATGCATTAATCTCTTAGCACAATACCCCAGGTGATCAGACTTCAAATTACTTGTCTTGTAAACCAAAAAAACCCCAACCCCACCAGAAATAAAAACAGCCTAAAGGTCAAGATACAAAGTCAGCTCCTTGTTCTGTTTGTTTTGTGACATTAAAACACAGGATATGAAATTGAAAATAATCTTAGTACAACTAGAAACTAAATCCAGATGTTTCAACATCAGGCAGAAGCATACTCATAATGTGGGGGTTTCCCCATAAATAGTCCAATATCTATTGTATTTTCCATCACAGTTCATTTCCCTCCAGCGTAAGCAATTTACCAGCTTGTCCATACACACTGAATGTATTCAGTTTAGAGCAAACAGCTGCACACAGGGCAGCTTCCCTCCACACACACAGGCTCTGCACTTGTGCCCTTACAGGTTTTTTAAATTAACCTAGTCAAGTGCACAGAACATTCAAGAACATAAAACATAATCAAAGGTGCCTTTAGCTCTCTGGAAATGAACTCTTAGAAATATATTCTCTGTAAATGGACACTTTCTTAGAGTGTGCAGTTAATATTTCCTCTCATTTTGTTGCTGAAGTCCAGAGAAATTAGATTTTACCATTCCTTCAAGAGAAGGTGATCCCCAGACAAATGTCCCCAGATGTTCAGCCTGTGTGTTCTAACTCTCATCCATTCAAGTGCACATACCAACCACTGTCATTGATCCCACCAGGTTTCACTTTTACATGTTTGCCTCCTCCTTGGTTACTTAACCCAAATACAGCAAGGCTAAAAGCTTATTTTACAACTGATATGGATAGAGGAATTTCAAAGACTATGTTGGTTACTCCATCAGCTTCCCACAACCCAAGGAGCTCTGCTGCATGCATCCTTCTGTCTCACTCCAGTGACCTCAACAAGTAGCAGCCCACAAAACAATATTGATGCTGACTTGCTGATTCCAAATACCTTTAAACCCAAATACCTCTGCCTCACAGACATGCTGACAGAAAGTACATGCAGGTTATGGCAGTGAAATATATTTTTTCATGTTAAAACATTTATATTTGAAAAAAAAAATTGAAATAACTACCCACAGTAAGTCCAAACACATTAGCTCACAAAACTTCAAAAGTTGACACAGGTATGTCGTGGTTTAACCCCAGCAGCAGCCAAGAACCATGCAGCCTTTCACTCACTCCCCCACCAATGGGATGGGGGAGTGAATTAGAAGGATAAAAGCTACAAAAACTCATGGGTTGAGATAAAGACAGTTTAATAGACAAAGCAAAAGCTGCACACACAAGCAAAGCAAAACAAGGAATTAATTCACTGCTTCCCAAAGACAGGAGGTGTTCAGCCATCTCCAGGAGAGCAGGGCCCATCACGCGTAACGGTTCCTTGGGAAGACAGACGCCATCACTCCAGATGTCCCTCCTTCCTCCTTCTTCCTCCCACCTTATATACTGGGCATGATGTCATATGGTATGGAATATCCCTTTGGTCAGTTTGGGTCACCTGTCCCAGCTGTGTCTCCTCCCAATCTCCCATGCATCCCCAACTTCCTTGCCAGTGTGGCAGTATGGAAAGCAGCGAAGGCCTTGACTCTGTGTAAACGCTGCTCAGCAACAACAAAAACATCTCTGCATTATCAACTCTGTGTTCTGCACAAAACCCAAACATAGCCTCATACTAGCCTCTATGAAGAAAGTTAACTCTACTCCAGCTCAAACCAGCACAAGGTAAAAAATATTTAAATAAAAAATCCTCTCAAAATTTTAAATAATTGCAGCTTTTTCTCATTACATTGAAAAGCTGAAGGGAACAGGAAAGTAATTTCTTTCTGAATACTTACCATATGTAATACTTGGTCCTTGTCAGTCAAACATAAGGTTGTACACAGACTTTATCATGTGTCACAACGGATTGCAAAGCACAAGGTATCAGTATTAGTTTCAGTCTTTATCATCAAGAGAACAGCTGCTATTTATCTCTTCCCAAATTACTTCCTAGCATTACTTTCAATCTCTGTTGCATTAAAAAACCCAACTTCTGACTTGTTTTCTTGTAGTTGGTTTGTTGGGTTTTCTTGATAGCTTGTTTGGTTTTCTGTACTTTTAATTTTAGCTATCAGGTGCCAGAGAATGGTATTGGAAGTGGAAAAGTAGGAAAACTAGCTTCTGTTTTGTACTGCAGGTATAAATAGCAGAGAGGGAAGAATAGCATCCTGAAAGCTTGAAAGATGAAAAGTTCCATTTTCAAATGTAATTAAGGACATCCGGATGCAAGTGGACTTGTAGGATCTTCAAATACTGCAAAGGGACCTAAAGTGCCTAAATTCCTAAGAAAACTCCATCCCTCTGAAGTAGTAGTCTTCTTAGTACCTATTTTATTTTTTCAAGGATTAAGTAAACTTGAGTCATCTGTTGTTCTTGGATTTTTGGATCTGAGATTATAGACAGATGGACACCAAAAGCAAATGAGTTACCAAGGCTTACCAAGTCACCACTCATTTTATCTGACAATGTGCACAGTGAAAATAGAACATATTAGCTAACTAAGAAAGCATTGCAAGGCAACATGTTTGGTTTAGTTCTGCGGTGGGACAGAAGGATGAATATAGTCTGTTAAGAAATCCAGCGCTTGCTTTGCCTTGGTAACTACTGGTGTAGGTTCACCAGGATAGCTGATGAATACTGGGTGAAAACCAGTTTTGTCTAATGGAGACTAGCTCACTGCTGTACATGGTCGTGAGACATGTTTCCTCTTTTACTGACTTTGGTATTTTACAGCTGGAAATCAGAGGAGTTCCTTTAACAGCAACTTCTGCATGCCAGCTGATGACACCTGCACAGGTCTGGCACAGAGAAAAGAGCCAGAACTCTTGGTACAATACAGAAAGAAAAAGAACTGAAGTAATTGTTCTTTTTGAATTGCTGGATTTACTTTATATAGAAAAATGCTGGCATGTACCCTCCTGCCTCTGCACAGCTTAAAGCATGTACAGTCATTCTCAAAAACATTAAAAATATAAGGAAAATGTATAATTAATCATCACCCAACTTAAAGAAGTCCATTAAATTAGTATTTACCTTTAACATCAACTCCCTAAATAAAAGGGCAAAGAGAACAGCTAAATAACACCTTCTACTTCCCATTCATTTCAGGTTATAAACCTTACTTTTATGAATAATGTTGGTTCAACATTTCAGACAGCAGAAGCTCTCCATTTTCCCATATAAAAATGTAGAGTTGGTCTAGCACTAGGGGAAGGAGTTTCCAAGAAGAAGAGACCATGCTGGTATTCCCTCTCCTGCTGGCAGCAGTACTGGGGAATGCTCAGCTCCAGCAACTGGAAGGACAAGTCAGTAGCATGCAGGAATGGAGACAGGATGCCTGCAAACTGCTTGGAGAGTGCTGTAGGTTGAACGTGGCTGGTAAAGGGCTGTTTCAGATGTACCCAAACCTCATTTTCACTATATGTCAAACGGCTGCAGATGCCTTGTTTCAAGAATTCTACAACCAATGTGTCACCAGCTACACAGAAAAAAAAAAAAAAGACTAACATTTCACAGTTTTCAACAACCACACAGAGGGTGTGATAATTAGGCTTACTCATCGAAGTGCCACTTTTGATGCTGGAAATTAACATAGTCTCCTCTGATTTATCAAATATCCTCAATCCTAGGTCTTCCTGATCAGACTGCCAAAAGAGTCCTAACAGTGTTGTTTTAGGACAGGGCATGACTGTCTGCAGACATTAGATGGAAATCCTTTCACTTCACACGTATTTTCAGAAAGCAAAGGGAAAACTACTTTCCATGACTTCTTACTTAGGTTGAGCTTGTAAATGGATCCTTATGGGACAAATTCCACAGGAAGAAAGTATGGTTAAGATAAGTGAATTTGGTCTTGAGACTTCATGAGTCTAAATGCCACATTCCAGTACAACATGGGACAAGTTGCTTAAACTCCAACCATCTCCTTGAATATCAGTGCTCCAGGAACATTGTTTCTTCTCACCTGCCTCCTGCCTACAACATCTATCAGGGCTTTAAATTCTTCAGAGAGTTTGTCCATACTAACACATAGATAGACACCCAGCTCAACAGCATTCAGTCACAGATGAAAAGAAGATCCCATAAGCTGTTTCAGTGTTACAGTGTGGTACACTGATACTTTACAAGTTTATCATTTGTGGCCCTCCAGCTTCAGCCATTCATCAACGCACAGCTTGCATCACGACTATCCTCTGCCCTCAGGCAACACAGCAGATAGAGATTCAGGCAGCCAGGTGATGATTTAGTGCTCTTCCTGAACTGTCTTTCCTCATGCCTCTTGGTTTAGATCACACTTCCAGCACAGAAGCCATGATTAATACTCAGGAACAGCAAATCCCCCTCTAATGAATTTATGCAAAAGGAATGACAAGGCATGATGAAAAACACATTCCAGAAGATGCAGTGCTCTACTGAGAAGCTGCCAAACTCCCATACATACCATGATAACACTGACTAAGCACCTTTTTTTATCTCTTCCTTACTGTTCCTTTCTTCCTCAGGTCTTGTTGGGACTATCATGTCTCCAGTTTCAATTTGCATCTCCACTTTCACTCCCCAGATTGGCACTGTGTTTTTGGGACAAGATCCAACCAACTGTGGAGTTAAATTCAATGTGCCTGTGTAGTGACTGAAGAACAGTTAATCTCAAAGAGCTTTCCCTTGCCCAAATGTGTTCCTTCAGAGCAATGAAATTGCACAATTTCCATCCTTGGGGATATTCAAAATCTGATGGGACGCAGTCCTGAATGACCTGCTCTAGCTGACCACTGGGTCAGCAGGAGGCTAGGATTACACAATCTCTTCCAATCTCAACTATTTCATGATTCTGTAAAAACTCTTGTTTGCACTTACACCTGTTAAAGACCACATGGCCAAAAGCGAAGTAACACTGGCTTTAGCAAACATATTAAATGCACAACCATTGAAAGGCATAGAACAGTCCTGAATCTGTGGAAATTCATCAAGGATTATGGCTAGGTAGCAAAAATAGAGTCATCGTGACACACTTGAGGATCTATGCATAATTCCAAGTGTCTTTTCCAATTTCCATGTAGAGTCCATCCAAAATTAGTGGCATGCAGGTAACAATCCATTTCTTCTACCAGACAGGCTAGAGGCAATGCTAATGGCACCTGTTTAGTCCATCACATTCTTACAACTATTCCATTTCTATGGAGAGTTTGTCTTCATTGAAAAGTTTTGTCATGCTTGGATTCAAATTTTACTCCTCATCTAGCTCATCAAGTATTGATTTCTCTAATTCCGTGGAAAATACATTTCCAAACTTCTCTAAAGGAATCAACAGGCATGAAGCTTCCACAAACCAGACACAAATTTCAGTCATTCATGAGGGACACCTAGTAAGTCTCCAGCTGAGCAGGAACATCCTGTGTTTTGTAGTGCTGTGAGCCAGCACTGTGAGCATTCAGAAAGCCTTTCTTTCCTCAGCTTGCAGAAGTGGAGTATTTTCTTATTTTCATTGTTACAACAGCATTACTGACAGGAAAAATTGCCTGAAAATTGCACAATGCCTGTTGTGAATAAATTATGATAAAGGTTCTATAAAGTGGCAGATAATGCTTACAATGCACACGCTTCCTCCTAATAAAACTTCAGATCTATGAATGTGTTCTCCAGCAACTTAAAAAAGGCATATAGCTCTCTCACCCTGATTGCAAAAATAGATTAAGTCTTCAGCTTATGACATAGGTTCTGCTTTTGGAGCAGAAGGTCACTGGCACCCTGTGCAATAATGACCATGAGGTCTGAACAGTCACGGTGTGAGATATAAATGACAACCATGAAACACATACAGGAATGCATTTGCTTTGCTTCCCACCAGGTCATGCTTACATAATGTAATTTACTGTCAAGCTATATTATATGAAAATTTAAAGGATGCTATGTACTATTCTATGAATCCTCAATGTCAAAAACTGAAGTACCGTGTTATGTTTTGGCTCCCTATCGTGTAAATAATGCTTTCATGCTTTAAAGATTTCATATGCAGTTATACAAAAGCAATTTAAGAGCTTCAGTATTACAGAAGCAAACACTAAACTGAAGCATTTTATTCTGGTTTTTACAACTACCTAAAGAATAAGCACAAAAATCATTCTGCAGCAGAAGTTGTCACATACATGACTGTCTCAACTCACTGCTGGCATAAGGAAAAGTAGTATAGCCCTATAACACCAAACCACCAATAATATTTTATATTTATTGATTGCATCTTATATTCATGTGCATACACATGTTCTCCTTTCCAGGAGAAAAAAACATACTTCAGTCAAGGTACATTCAAACAGTTTTTTCTTTAGCCTCTGAAGACAAGCACAACTCTCCCCGTTTGAGAGGCTGTAACACTTTCTCCAGTGTGCCTACCATGCAAACAGTAGCAGAATATTGAGACAACAGACCTCTGCTACCAGGTGGGGCCCTGGAAACTTTCCCTGAGGCCAGAAGCCTCACCATCCACATCTCTGTGAAGTTCCCTCCACATTCATGACTTATTTCTACAAAGAAATTCACATTCCTCTGAGCTCACAGTCCTCACAGGCTCACAGGTATAAATAAAGGAGGTGGGTGAGACCATTTAGGAGCAGAATCTCCTGCTAGAAAAAGTGATATTTTAAAGACATAGCACTTTTCAATAAGCTGATGGTCAGTTTGTGTTATGCATTAGAACCAGAAAACAAGGGCTTCCTTAATGACAGTGGCAGCTGTTATGATGGCAAACATGAATACTTTCATTTATCCTTCAGATAGATTCAAAGTGCTATCTCAACACTCCTGAGCTAATACCTCTTGCCCTTTCCTACCTCAGCCCTTTAAGGGAGGAATCCAAATTTAAACTTAAAGGCCACAGAGGCTCAGAAATACTCAGAGTCTGCCTTAGGAGAGCAAGAGGGAGAACAGTTGCAGATTTAATTTTAGGAAAACATTTCTCTCTCCTCTGTCTCCCTCTCCTCCTACCTCCTTTTCCCAATAAAACAAACGTTTTTTTTCATTCCTACATCACACTGGAAGTTCATTTCCTTTCAACTTTGAAAGAATCCACAGCTTATTCCTCATCTGCAGCTTCCTAAAGTGCTTCCTAGACTGAAGTGCTGTTCTCATCAGCCCACCCTGCAATTACCAGGAGGCAAGAAGCACCCTGCAAAAACTGTGACAGAACGAAATCATTTCACAGTGATTTATCAGGCATGCAGCCATTAATGACTCTGCAAGTGTGGAGAGCAGGATGGAGGGGCAGAGCCCAAGCCAACAGTAGCTGTCAGAACATCATTGTCATCTATTGGTTTAGAAACATTTAAGCCATCTGATATTTCAGCTTGGTATCCCAACATAACAACAAGCCTGGAAACAGCAACAGCTTTTCACATCAAGGAGTCTGTTCAAAATCACAGAGGTTGACAAAGACATGGGAGAAAGTGTGCAGAGATGTCTGTTTGTGTGACATTGAAAGTAAAGGATCCTTATCTCCTAGCACATCCTTCTAGTGCATCAACTGCTGCCAGGGCTGAAGTACCAGAGGCAACAGCCACTTCACCGAACTGAAAGATGTTTTTATGTTCATTCGCAGATGTTATTTTTGTCCTTATTGTGAAAAAAACCCTCTTTGTTCTTTTGAATAAAAAGTCACCTTGTGATGTATTTGGGAAAAATCCAAGGAAGTGCCAAGCTTCTGCAACTCCCACCTGCTGGGAGCAGCAGGTGCTTGGCACTTGTCGTGGTAAAGCTCCTGAGACAGGTTCTGCGCTAGTGTAAAAGCAGTGTAACTTTGCTGGCACTAACTGAATTATTCCTGATGAAATTCAGAGTAAACAAGAGCAGAATCTCTCTTTTTTTTTTTTTTTTTTTTTTTTTGCAGTGCCAGGGGATTACAATGACAACATTAACATTAGAACACATCGATTTTGCAAGATGACAAAAGAACATACTGATCTCACTGCTGTGAGCTCCTGCTCAGAAGACAATTGCATCCCATCATAGAACAGAGTTTCTAAAATGTTCAAAGCAATGTGCAAGCAATAATTTCTAATGGCTTAAAAAGGAATTTTATAATGCTAATGTCTTCATATTACAGATATGGTGCATCTAGAGAGGAAAGGTTTCTATTTAAATCTGCAGCAGCTTTCAAAGCTATTTGGACCAGAAATTTCCATTTAGGCATCTCTAATTTCAAGACTTCAGAATGTGCTGCTGGGAGACACAGAGGTAGAAAGGCTCCTGCAGTTATATTATGGTCCATCTAAATTACCAGTTTATGTCAGTTGTGTATTTGCAAAGAAAACAACAACTAAACAAAAAGTTGTTCAATCAGTCCAGCCATTTAGCACATACTCCCCTGCCAAGCTGCAGAAAATAGTGGCCCCCACTTTACTCTTGACTACTGAACACAAGTAGAGAGCAGCAAGGAAAGCCAACCTGCAGGAATTTAGTGGTCCACCACTACTCCCAGAAGGAAGGGCTGGGCACCACCTGCCTGTGCTGAAGAAGAGTGAGCACAGAAAGAAGGTGAAAATAACGTTTCCAGATGTTTATATCATGTCTTGTTCTTGCTTGAGAAAGATGTACTTGAGAAATGCCCTGGAGTGCAAGGCACAAACCAGCTTTCTTAAATTGATCCATTTTTTTCCTGCTGTCACAGGCAACCCCAAAAAAAATAAATGTGAGAGAGGGAAGGAAAGCTTATAATTTTCTTTTCAGATATGAATATTATTCCATACTCTTCTAACCTAATTGTAGTGAGTTTTGCATCATTCACCTATTTTTACATTTTTTCCCCCCACAATATATGTCATTACTTTTTCACTCAGAGTTTCAATGTGACTAATAAATATGTTTTAGGCTAGCCTGCATCACAACAGTACCCCTCTGTCCCATTGCTTTCTCTTTCAGAACTGACTCCTCTCCCCTCCTACTCAGACTTTGTTAGTCCTTCTCTTGTTCCTAATTTGAAGATCTCAATGAGCACGAATTACATGTCTCAGCAATAAACATGATCTCACAGCAATACAAAGAACAGTATGAACAAAATAAAAATTACTGTCTGGTGAAAGCTCCCTTGACAACTACAGCTACACCGACAGGCGCCACTGAAATAATAGGAATGATGCTTCAAAACAACAGCCAAGAAGACGTTATGAAAGAGAAAAAAAAACAGTCTAAATGGATCTTTTCAAATGCAGATTCCACTGTCAAATGAGAATGAGAAAAATGTTCTTTCTTATAGCACAGTCATGTTTAAACTCTGCCAGATTACAGAAAACCACTTAAAATGTGAGCACAACCTGAAAGATACTGGGCCCAACAGTCCATTTCAGGAATGCTAGAATGAAGCAGAATGGAACAGAAGGATGGTATTTTGGGGATGGAGAGGAAGGATGAAAGGTGTTGTCTCATTACCAAATTTTCAGTTGCTTCCAAGTGGGTGACCAGCAAAACTTATGTTGACTTCAGCACAGTATGAGGCATTTGCAGTCTTGTATCTGAACAACTACCACTACCTAGGTGACAAACTACATAGCAAAGGGCCAAGAGATTAATGAACATGGAAAATTATGACTACTAATGATGTTCCATCCACTCCAGAACTGTTGATGGCTTAGGGAGGCAATTAGGAAAAAGCATTAGCCTTCCTCTGTCAATAACACTTAAGTGCAAACAAGTTCCTCAGGCACTTTCTCCACCTTAGCTTCACACCCATAAAATAAGGAAACTTGAGGTAAGTACTGGTGTGGTCAGAGATATCTGGTGGTCAGAAGGCATTTCAAAAGCACCAGATGGACCCTGTAACATTCTGCAACAACTGCAGCATCTCCAAAACTACCTCTGGCTCCTCAGCAGGCAAAAATGCTGCTCCTGGGAGCAGTGGTGGAGACCCAGCTGCCCACGTTCCTGGCTAGACTGAGTCAGAGGTGGGGAGGCAGTGGAAGGGCATGGCAGAGACAGTGTAGCAGGCAGGGTGGAAAAGAATGATGTGCACAGGATGAGCAGTGCTTTGGTGTGGCACATCTTATTTATATTGGTATGTTACATCCCTATTGTGATGTACTACTGGTAACATAGGAAAGTTTTTGCTTAAAAACTCTAGTCACAAATGCATAAGCAACACCCATGTTAGCAGAAACAGACCCTTTTCTGCTAGTACTGAATGCACTCAGAGCTCCAGAAATTTGGCTTGGACTCTTGGGCTTGCATTCCTCCCTAGAGAAAAGTGAAATCTGCAGAAGAGTCATGTATTTCTCCTCCATTTTATTCCACACACTCAAGACACCTAATAAATTTGCTTTGACTTCTTATTCTTCCCTAAAACAAAAGAAAAACTTGGAACCAGAAATATCTTTTTGCTCCTTGGTGGCCTGGCAGAGACATGTGTAGGACTGTTTCCCACTTTTACATAATGAGATTTAAAATTTAAAAACACCTAAAACCAAAAACCAAAACCAAACAACAGAACCCAAAAGACTGTACAGAAAAAGATACAAGGACTCTGACATTTCTTGGCAGAAGCACTGAAACCAAAAGGGCATCAGGACTGAGAGTTACATAGCTAATAGTTACATAGCTAATAGTTACATAGCTTACACAAATGTCCTTATAGTAAAGAAAAACAGTAATCTAAGTTTTGAAAGGCATGTAAATTCTGCAGTCTGAGCCAGCCAGCCTTTTAGTACTCACTAGGGACAGAGAGAAACTTTTGGTAGGAGTTTATTCTGTACTCAGATACTATAATTTCTTGCATGTTTCTTTACTGTAGAATATGCAAAAGAAAGTCAGTGATCAGACTGCATGGCTCCCTACTCTGCTCCACCGTGGTCATGCAACTGCCCCTGCCCTTTCAGCAATGAGCAGACTGCTTGGATTCAAAACTGAGAGCAAACTCTGGAGTCCCCAGCCCTGGGAAAGTCAGGTGTGGATCAGGCTTGAGAGAGGGAAGAGTCGGATCAGACCCTGTTTCAGCCACAAGGCAGGGACAGTTCCCAAAGCCAAACCTGAGGATGTTGGGTCCAGCATTTGGGGGTGAACAGACCTTTTGCTAAACCATACTGCGAGTCAGCTTGTGACCTGGGTGAGACACACTGACCCAAAGCCACAGACCGGGGCAGAGGAGTCCTGGTGCAGACAGAGTTATCCTCACTCCTCCGTGCTACAGCACTGCACCCTGAGCTCCCAGCACTGCACGGGGGGCAGAGACCCTAAGCTTCAAGTACCCCAGATGTGGAGGACCTGCCCGTGGCAGGGGCTGCAGCCCAGCTCAGCATGCCCCAACCTCCAGAGCTCGGCGGCAGCAAACACCTCTCCCTGCCTTTCGCTGCGCTACAGGTCCGAGAAAAACATGCTCAGCGCCTACGGCCGAGGGGAGGAAGAGCGAGGAGCCACTTACGGGGATGTGCACTCGCAACATGAGTTTCTTCTGGCCGGAGCTTTTTCTGCTGCTGCTGGAGGCATCTTTCTTCTTGTCCATGGCAGTGCTTCCCATCCCTTCAGCAAGGCGTGGTGCTGGGCAAAGGATCTGGAGAGGGAGGCTCCTCTTCCACCTCTCCCCACCGTCCCACGGGCCGCGGTTACTCCAGGCTCCTTATTTTCTTTTTTCTTTTCTCTCTCTTCTTTTTTTTTTT